>NC_068356.1:137033489-137245989 GCF_020536995.1 Dreissena polymorpha | reverse complement strand
TCCATTTAGACCAGTTTATTAAGCATGAGCACAATAATTCACTATACTATAATTATGCAATTAAATAAGATTCGAGTATTGCCGGCTGACCTATATGCAATCGTTTATTTTCATGTTTCTTGTGTTTTTCTATTCTGTAAATATAGATATCTGAGTAATAATATCACATAAAGCAAAATAAGCCACGAAATCTGGCGCAACACCCCGTAATTGATTTGCTTATGATGTAGCTAAGAACTGCGCAGAAAAAAGGCATCCGCTACTTTTTATCTCATAGAGATAACTTTTGATCGTTCATAAACATCGACCACAATCAACGCCGTATATCTTTTTAAAAGATATTTCTTGTTTCTATATGTCATCACTCTTCTGAACAATTGAAAAATACAGGGGCTTTTGGTGGTTTAATTTTAATTTGAATTATTGATATGAAATCAACATTTAACTTATATGTAATATAATTATCTGTTGAAATGTATATTATTACCTCATTGTACCCAAAAACGAATATAATGATGAAACGATACACCAATGCTTTTGTTGTTTTTAAAAAAGGAAAATAAACGATTAAATAGAGGATATTTGTTCATGTCAGTGTAAGATCGTTTGTTATTTCACGAGAGATCATATACAATATATATTCAAGAATGGCGGAGCAATAAGTGAAAATATTATTGTTCTATGATCACGAGTGAATGTTTCTTTTATGCCCCTTTTTCAAGACAATAATCAACAGCTGTTTCCCTCTCGCTGAAAAGTTACCCTTTCTCCCGTGGCATGCATCAATACATTTCAAAACACAAAATGACGTCATAAGTGTTACGAAATGACTTTGAAGCATGTGAAGAAAATTATGAAATAATTACTTTTTTATAACATGCGATACTCCAATGAACAAATACGTATACTGTACCTATATTGACTTTATCTTTATTGAATTATCTGTATATTTATCCTGATTATCGATTATAATCCGATACATTATACTTGCAATTTGACACGTGGCCCTTAATTAACACCACGGTAAGGGACATTATACTTTTTAAGGAAAATGACAGAATTACAAATCCGTTGTGTTCGACCCTTTCCGTATTTTATTGTTTGACCAGAAAAACCTTCGCACATTCATCAATTCATCATGGAGTTGAAGAAAATGTTCAGTATGAACATAATTTAATATGATATTTTTTCTATTTCAATATTCGTTACCATTGTGTAATAGTTTATTAAAAACCCAATCGGGAATCCTCGGACAATTCCGCCATACCGGCGATGTGTAGCCCACTGTCCGAAGTGTTCAGATTGTTATAAAACCCGTACGTTCAATAAAAACTCTTTCCGCGGATATGAGCCCTTTTCGTTTTTCAGTCATAACCCTAACATATATGAAGGAAGCAAATTTTGCCTCTAATTGTGTACATTTATGTTAATATGCGGAAACTGATATTGTCAGGCACAGTTATTTTCAATGATTTGTTTTCAATAAAATTTTTGATTCATCGCAACTAGACATATCAACGACGCTGTTACTGACTTGAAGAAAGGACTTTGTTTAAAAAAACATTTTGGTTCCAAATGCAGAGTAACGAATTGTTAAAAACGCTATTTTCACGACTACATAAAACATTGACACAGTAAACATCGCGGGAATATTACGTTTGTTTATTTCCGAGGAACGAACACGAAACTTCATTCTGCGTGGAATGTTCGGTAAGGCCTTTAAATAATTAATTCATATGGTTGGTTTACGATATATTTACTTATAGTCCATTACCTTTTACCACAGCACGACACTATGATAATTCGTGCCACTACCAGTTCGTGCCTCTGATATTTGTGTAGGGAGGCATTGGACGTTTCGTCCCACTGATAATATATAGACTGATAGGTGTGAAAAATACCGTATGGATGTGAATCACAACGAGACGTATATTTAGTATTTACTGTTAATTACATAAAATGACGTCGGAAACTTACCTTTTGCTTTAGAAAGCTTATGCTTTATCGTTGAAGTTCTTCTTGAATGCTCTGAGCGTTTATGAGTACATACGTACAGCTCATAGTTCTTTTTGTTCAAAGGCAAAAACAATGTAAAAAAATATGTATCATGAATGTCTATAAAATCGAGTTCAATCAACCTAATATATTGTTACAAACACAATATATGTTGCAATCGACATCAATTTGCGTGTATTTTGTTGAAACTTGATAACGAATCGTTTATGGCGAAAGATGTGAATTATCGATTAGAGCAAAGCAAAAGAAAAGGTTACACTGCACAAATTGTTTTCACCGTAGAATCTGACGATCTGGTCTTATGGTAGCAGTTGAAATTGTATTGTGTATAACAGTGTAGTTTGAATTAGGACACATTCTTAAGACTGTATTCTCGCTGCAATCGGATAAGTGTCATGTTCCATTAGTAAGTTGAATAAAATCGGGCGTATGTTTGCATTGTAAACAAGTTGTTATTAAAATAAAGATAAAATGTGGTGTTGGTGTAACTTTTACTATTTTACTAAGTGAATGAGGTTTGAAATGCTATGAAAGACTTGCTGCATCAATTAAAATATTTATTGAACATATTCCATATTTGTTTTCGGTAATAAGGCTAGATTATTTAAAGGGGCCTATTCAAAGATTCTGACATGTTTTGAAGTTTGTCATTAAATGCTTTATATTGATAAATGTAAACATTAAATTTTAAAAGCTCCAGTAAAAAATCCAAAATAAAATTTAAAAAAGGAAAAAAAAAGTAGCCCGCAGCAGGGCTCGAACCAGTGACCCCCGGAATCCTGCAGTAAAAACGATTAGCCAACTGAGCTATCTTGCCAAGCATACATAAGATGCGTATTTTATACGTTATATAAGCAATCTTCCTAGTTTCACAAATTTCAACGACAACAACAGAACTCTCCAAATTATTCAATCGTTTCGCGTTGCAACGCTTTATAATTTTTAGGTTTTTAAATCGTCAAAAGATGCATATAATGGCTTTATTAGACCATGGCAAATGTTCAGTAATACTGTTTCCTCACAAATATCTGAAACAACTTTTTTCAATTTTGTCAATTTACCAAACCGTAAATAGATCCCTTTAATATGCATGTACACATAGAAAAATATTGCAGACATACACACACGCAAAGTATAAAGTAATTGAAAAAAGAAACACCATAAAATAAACTAAACAAATAAAACAAGAAAGAATAAAGAATGAATATGCATTGTTATAATGAAATATAAACACATACAGCTAATAGATTTACAGAAAGCGAAATCCTAAGCAAGATCGAGGGACACCACACATAATCAATTGGTCCCTGTCGGCTCAGGTACTACTTATAAAGTACCCCCATGTACCCTTAGGTAAACTACTATGTTCCAGGGTACGAATTATACGCTTAAAGGCACCAAACACTATTTTCCATACACCAGGTTCCGTGTAGTAAACTTCAAAGTACCCGGGGTACCATATACACGCATACAGCTGATAAATTTACATATATTTCCCTGTGTGTGAGCGTGCTTATTGAAAGCGAAAGACTAAGCACGATCGCGGGACACCTCACATAATTAATGCTCAACTGTTAATTGTCGGCTCAGGTACTACTTCAAAGTACCCTGTGTACTATTAGTATTATGTATACTACAATGTTACCCAGGTACGGATAATACGCTTAAAGGCACTCGGCGAGATTCCAAGGCACTTTTAGTACAGTTTCCATACACCGGATACTTTGTAGTAGCCTAAGCACGATCGAGGGACACCACACATAATTTACGCTCAATTGGTCATTGTCGGCTCAGGTACTACTTAAAAGTACCCCGGGTACTCAGAAGTATTCTACAATGTACCCTGGATACGGAAAATACGCACCTGGTCATACTCCGGAAGACTTTTTAGAACTGGTATAATATACTAATATATTTTCTGTACCCCGCATACTTTGCAGTATATTTTTTAATTACCCCAGGTACTTTGAAGTAGTATCTGAGCCGACAATAACCAATCAAGCATACTTTACTATTGCTTATATAATTATCATTATATATTTCGAGTCCGCATTAAAGACGTACATTAAGTTGACAGGTGGTAATGTATTTGTTCATTTGTTTACCATATGAGTGTTTTGGTATATACATGTATTGAAATACCTGAATTGTGTATGATAAATCTAGTAGGAGATGATTGTGGTTTTCTACAAAATTGACCGGTACATTATTAAATAAAACATGTGGTTGGGGAACAGCATGGTGTGATAAAAACAACATAGCCATGGTTTTATGTAGATTAAAATCTACAAGCCATAGGTTTGCCCAGCTACTTATAACTTGTAGGTCATGGTTCAGAACAATTTCAATGTTATATATATATTTGAGGTAGTACATTAGAGGGAAGTGTCATCGGCAAAAAGGCGGGCAGTACATTGAAGGTGCTTGACTATGTCATTTACGTAAACAAGAAAAAATAATGGGCCTAGAACATATCCCTGTGGAACACCCGGCATTAAGCTCTAACGTTTGAGATATTGATGCACCAACCACGACTTTTTGAATGCAACTCCCTAGATAACTTTTTATCCAATTAAGTAAATTACCATCAAATCCATTTTGTTAAAGTATGAAGAGTAGTCCTGTGTGCCAGACGCGGTCGAACGCTTTAGAAATATCACAGAAAACCATGCATGTGAGTTTCTTTTCATCAATACCTTTCGTTATTCGATCAAAAATGTCGATTAATTGAGCGACTGTGGAGTGACCTTTTAAGAAGCCCGACTGGTTGGAGTATATAAGTTTGTTAGCAAGAAGGTGGTTGTATAAATGTTTATAAACTATCCTCTCCATCAGCTTGCCTACGCAACTTAACAATGAGATAGGACGATAGATGGAAGGATTATTCGGTTTCCCCTTTTTAAATAGAGGCATTACAATCGCTTCTTTCCATTGGGCGGGATATGTACTTTCGTTTAGTGATTTGTTAAAGAGGATACAAAAAGGCTAAGCAATAGAATTACACGTTTTCTTAATGACAATATGACTTATAAGGTCACAACCGACGGCTTTATTGGTTATTAAGCATTTAAAAACATCTATAATTTCCGATTCTGATATGGGCAGGTTATATAATTTTGAGTTAGAGATATCTGAGAATTGTGGAAGAACACCGGCTGAGTCATTCAACGACGCAATGGAGGCAAAGTATCTGTTAAAACAGTTTGACTTGTCAGTATCTGACAAATGTACGATAAGATTGCCGTCAGAGTCCGTTGACTGTAAAGGTGGTATCGAATTCGGGTGAGAATTTGTTTTTATTAGTTGCTTTAGTGTTTTCCAATATTTTTTGGATTTGAAGTACTTGGTTCATCACGAGATGTTTCTAGGTTAGAATAAAACTATTCTTCCGAATGTTTTATCATGTTAATAACCTTATTTCGAAGTTGTTTGTATTTATTTCAGTTAGAAGAAGTAGGATTATCTATGGATATGTGTTTTTGTCTATCTCGTTTAGGAGCCATTGTTCTAATAGAAGAATCATACCATGGTTTGTCATGAGGGCGCACTGTGACAAGTTTATTTGGAATGCAAAGTTTTATAAGTTCGATAAGCTTGTTCGTAAACATAACAGTTGCTTCATTTACATTAGAATCATAGATAAATTTCCATTTGTACATGTAATAAGATTGTTTAGTCGATCGAAATCGGCATATTTATACAACCAAATGTTTCTTTGAATCGGTTTGCTGTTTATTAAAGGAATTGTAACATGAATGGTAGAAGCATGATGGTCACTTACAGTTTGAGGGATAACTATTACTTCACTGTTCAAGCATGAAATGGTATCCGAGACTAATATCGGATCAATTAGTGTAGCAGTATTTGCGGTGACCCTTGTCGCTTGAGAGATAACGTTGTGCATGTTATACAGGGATACTGATTGAGAGAGGCAAGCATTGTGTTTAAATTGGTCTTCATTTATGTCCCCAAGCATGATGACGTTCTTGTTTAAATCAAGCGCTTTATCAATCATGATTTCAAACTCATTCTTTGTTACTTAATCACAATAACCTCCCCTCCAATAATCAAGGTGGAAAGGCAAACAATGACAGAAAGAAATATTTTAATGCGAAACCGGTCGGAGCGATTCGTAGCTATAAGACGAATCTCGACATTAAATGGTACATTTCACATGCATTGACAAAATTAAATACCATGACATAAACAGCGAACACAAGTACAAATATTGTCGTCGATTTGATTTGTTTCCTTTCGTCAGTTGTGGGTGTTCGTGTTTTGGTTTTATTTTTCCATTTGTTTTTTTTTTTCAAAGGCAGAGAAACATTGACAAAACTAGAATATATCCGGTAACTGTGTCTAAAACGGATACGTTAGCATTTACGTCGCCAATGTTTGTGGTTTCGGTTTTGTTATCCTCGCTAAATTAATTTATTCAACACTTACCTAGTTGTCTCAATGCTCTGACCAGTTATTTCTACAATGACGGTGTACGGAGTCGAATTCTTGTTATACTTGTCTGTTGCCACAACCGAGAGTTGGAACGAGTTGTTAGGGTACGAATGAAGATCCGCGTTCGTTACTATGGTTCCATCTAGAATTGCGCAATAGATTATGCTTGTACACAAGCTATCATTAATTATTTGAAGATTTATGCGGCAAATACCATCTGTTTTTAAGATATGAAAATGAAGGTAGTTGTACGCAATATAATAAATATTAGTACAATACATTTTCAAATTTTACCGAACCACAAAAAAGTAAAGCAAGCAATTTAAGCAAATTCAGTAGGCGGACACTATAGAGTACCGCCGTTGTAATTGAAAATTCGTGTATACTTCAATAAATTACCTTTTTATGGACACTTTACATCGTAGATTTTGGATTTGGGGATAAAAAATTTAAATTGCGTCGCTGTGTTGAACGCATTTTTTCAAATTCAAAAAATACAGAATTTATGTGCTAACGAAATAGTCATTTTTATGACGAAATTGTGTGCTGACGAAAATAAATTGGTCAACCCACGGAATCATTAAAAAAAATTAAAATACTTTTACAGTGAATGGCTTTGTTTGATACATTATTCAGTGCATTTATGTTAACTCGTATTCCCCAAAAGCTTATTTTTGAATCGAACCACTTATTATGGTTATTAAATCTAAAGCACACTCTTAGATCAACTATGGGGCGTTTCCATAACAGGGCGGAAACCTTTATACATTTCGTTACCGCGTAAATGATTCACTCCGCGTAAAATGCTTACTGAACAACCTACTCGGAGACATGATGAATGGGCACGTGGCATTCGGGGTACAGGACAGCATACTGTAGATGACGTTATCGTTTTCCACGTCACTTCCGGTAGCGGTAAACACGGTGTCGGTAGCGCTGAAGTCTTTTGCGACGAGGCTAAGTTTTAGGCAACCCTATGACGACAGGTAAAATCGTTTGAAGACTCAATAAAACAGTTTGAAGATTCTGAAAGCAACTCAATGGCATCGTGATCCAAAATAAGGTTGATTCTATAAAACTAGTCCTCCGAACAGGCTAATCAAGGACGACACTTTCCGCTGTTATTGTGTTTTTCGTTTAAAGAACTTCAAATCCGGTGCCAGCGCAAAGTGTCGTCCCTTATAAAGCTGTGCGGACTGCACAGGCTTTTCCGGGAAAGCAATTAACGCACATGCATTGAGACACGTTCTCCTAGAGCGAAGATAATTAAATACAATGTCTGTAAAACTATGTAAAACAGGAAATCTCATGGTAAAAATAAAAAAGCTCATTGGGTAAATCTTATGTGTTTGATATGGAAAATTTCAGAAAGAATTTGTTATAAGAAATTCTAACATCTTTTGCTTGCACAAATATAAAATGTTAGTCATATAGGCAGATGGGATAATCACGTGACAAACATGATGGCGACGTTCATGCCTTGACATGTAGTTTACGATGTCGTATACTACGGAATCCTTTGAACAGTACAAATATTGTGCGTCGCCGCGACTGCCGCGCAAACTATCGTGTATGGCTTCGTGTGTCTAGTGTCGCCCTTTGAACACGACACACGAAGCGAATCACGATATTTTTCGCGACAGTCGCGGCGACGCACGATATTTTGTCGCGACAGTCTCGGCAACGCACCATATTTTTCGCGCCAGTCGCGGCAACGTACGATTTTTTTCGCGACAGTCGCGGCGACGCACGATATATTTAACACGATATATTGCCTTTTGGACTACCTACACAAACGCGATATATCGTGTTAAATATATCGTGCGTCACCGAGACTGTCGCGCAAAATATCGTGTATCACTTTGTGTGTCTAGTGTCGCCTTTGCTGAAAGAAGGGCGAGATTATACTAGTAGATGGCATTATCCGGATTCCGTAGTATACCATTTATTACGTTTGTTAATTGTTTAAATGTCCCTCACTTTCCAGCCATATCGGCAATAAATGGATAAGCGTGAATAACGTATTAATATTCGCGCTATACATCGACTTTACGCTGTGAAATGTCTAAGCGGGTCACAAAATTACAGCTCCTGCCCTCTTGCTGATATGGTAGGAAATCGAGCGGCATTTAAACAATTAATACAAGTATTAAAGCGTATAAAACGGTGAAAAATACCTGTCTCGGCATGGACGTCACCATCTTTTTTTGTCACGTGATTACCATATCGTATAAGGCACACACAGCTGTTTAAACGATTTTAATTAAAACAAACCGTAAGACGTTATATCGGGAGACTAAAGGAATTATATTAAATCAATAAATTTCATAAACACGTTTTAATTTTAACAAACACGTTTTTTTTTTGATATCTTAAACATAAATCATGTTTCGGCCATAGCTGTCATCAGTAGTCTGATTCGAAGCATAAACACAAGAAGTGACGTCAACGTAATACAGTAAAGTAACGTCGTTTGGCAAACAAAAAGACATAATGCGCAATACAAAGATGGATCAAAGTTGATACAATACTATATAAGTAATACTAAAATTTATTTTTAAAGTATCTAAATAACGCTGAAGAATTCTCGCAAGGCGTCCTTAATTAAGCATATGTTGTTCGGCTTACTGCTAAGGTTGTCGCTCGTCGGTGCTTTGTTATCGTTAATATGGACGGTGAAAATCTTCTCCGCCCCTTTGACCCCCGCGGCGTCGCTGTACTCAATGTGCAGGTTGTAAAAGGGGTTCGTGTCGTAGCTAAGCGACCGCCCCGCAACCGCCTCGCTGACGGAGGAGATCACCCATACTGAAAGAAATCGTGCAGTCGTAAAGACATCATAACTATGGGACATTCTCAAGAAAACATGTTTATTTATTTTAATTTACTGGCATGTCTTCAAAAGAATGTATGTTTTGTATTATCTGCAAACGCATGTTTGTTTTGTACATGCAAGTTACTGATGCTTACATCAAATAAACTGTCCTATTCTGTTCTATAAATATACTTCAATTTTGTATTTTGGCGATTTTAATATTATACATACTGAAAATAGTAGATATGGCGTCATAAAGAAGTTGTTTAAATAAGTAGAACTTGAATGACGTCACTAGATGCAAGAATATGATAATTACTGAAAGGTAATACTTATAACGTAAACTGACGACATAAAAATACTGTTTATACTGAAATTATGTTCATCAATGTTTCTAAAGATAGAAGAAAAATGTAAGCCTATCCTGTATGTATAGATGGACGTGGCGTAATGGATATTGTGTCCGCTTAGCGACTGAGAGGTCATGGGTTCGAATACCACTGCGGAAGCTTTCTTTTGATCCCCAGTCTCTGAGACACCAAGTTACGCAGAAAACAAACTCAATAGCGTTTAATTAAGCCTGAGGTGTTTTATGCAGTATAGCCAAAATAAATAGGTATATACTGTTTTAAAACTTCTGTGGCGGGCTCGTATTTGACGTTAAACTCGTTATACGTCGGTGACGTTTAAACGCAGTCAGCTGCGTCCTCCGCTAACGTCAACGTCGTGAGTAGCTTTTCCGCAGTCTGCCACTCGTCCAGAGTAGACGCCGTCGGCAAACTCGTTATCTTTGGACCCTTAAATGATACAGTATACATTGGGTTTCGTTTGGAACTTGACTAAACCCATTTATGCCTAGAGTCTTTAAAAAGGCATTGGCAAACAGCGTAGACCCAGATGAGACGCCGCTTGATGCGGCGTCTTATCTGGGTCTGCGCTGTTTGCTTAAAGGAATTTCTGTAAGAAATATTCTTAATATAGAAATAAATATACTCGACATCCCTATTTTTGGAAATAAATTGATCCAATTTAGAAGGATGGGAGAGTCCACTAGGCATAAATGGGTTAATGTATTTGCTTGAAGTGTCGTTTCGTGCACAGGCACTGTCTAATCTTGAACGACACTTAATGCGCATGCATTAAAACCAATTTTATCAGAAAGACGCTCTCGTGTGGATGTACAAATCAACGTTAATCGCGACGTAAATATCAACGTTTCTTACGACGTAAATATCAACGTTATTCACGACGTAAATATCAACGCTGCTCACGACGTGAATATCAAGATTTACTCAACACGTAAATATCAACGTTACTCAATATGTTAATATCAACGTTACTCACGACGTTTTAGACTTTGACGACGTAAGTATCCGTGGTTTGAAGAATGTCGTCAGTGCACGTGACGTCAAGATTATACGTTGCCTTTGTCTCAAAGTCCAGAGCTCCAGCCGTCTTTACGATTTGGTTGCCTGAAAGACGTCTGTGCGTGAGCTTATATACGTCTTATTCTGCGAAAACTGGACTTAATGCACGTGCTAAAGCGTCATCTCAGATCAGCCTATGCAGTTCCCACAGGCTTATCAGGGACGACACTGTCCACATGAACTGGATTTTTAATAAAGAGGCTTCCTTTAAACAAAACAAATAAATACCATAAAAGCGCAATTCATGGAATAATGAATTTGGGAAACGCATGAGGAAAACGCGTTGTTTATTTTCAGATGTGTTTGTGTTAAATTCGTAAATCGATCGACCTAAGAAATCCAAGAAAATTAATACCCTACAAAAAATAATTATTCTACACTAATACGAGAGATCATGAACTAACCAGTGACGGCGAATGGTCCTCCGTCAGCGCTCGTCATTGAGCAGGTGGCATCAGACTTATCGAAAGTAACAAAATCCAACGTCTTTAACGTCAACGTTCCGCTGACGTCCTCGTCGACGTCACTGGAACCCCAAGGATTAGTAATCAACGGTGCCTACGGAAAAATTGTAAAACGTCATCCCAGATACGCATGTGCAGTCCGCACAGGCTAATCTGTGACGAAACTTTCTTCATAAGGTGGATTTTCGTTCAGAGATGACCCCGTTTTCCCAGAGCGAGATACATATAAAAGATATTAGTTGGTTCTGGTCGATAATTTTTATTTGAATAATTATTATTTACGAATAGTGCAACCGCGTTCAATTCATAGAAACATTTATTAAATAGCATTTATTGACAAACATTACTTCCTTGCAATATAGCCACATCTCAGTTAAAATATTCACCAATGAGAATGCAATTAACATCTCACCTTACTTAGAACTTAAACCTAGCATATGACAAACTTTAAAAGGCTTTAACATGCACACTTTTGTTTCTCTAGAGCGATGAAAAAGAGGCCCTTGACGTACCGTACTGATGATGTTCACAATCAGCGTCTCTCTGACGGTGGACACGGAGTCGCCGCACGTGTTCTCGGCGTTCACGGCTCCGGAACTTTTGAAATCGAATCCGCGCGGATTATGGGCGTACACCAGGTACTCTGCATGGAGATGCAAACACTGCTAAATTGGTCGTTGTCGGCTCATGTCCTACTTAAACGTACCCCGGGTACTCTTAAGTACTCTCGTAAGTTATAAAATATGCACAAACTACCGGTACACAAAATAAACATACACACACACACATAATGCATCGTTTCTATCCCTTATGATTAAAGTGATAAGATCAACACACGCTATCATTAAAGTGACATTTATATTGTTTTACCGGAACTATTTTTTTTACAAATAGCGTGTGTGTTCTTTAACAAATATAATAATTTGCAAATTGCATAAAGTAAAAAGAAAATTCGTTGCATTCTGTGAAAATTGATTTTTATTCACTCATGATCATAGAAAACAATATTTTTATTGATCACTCGTGAATTAAAATCGATATTTCCCAAATCCAACAAATACCCTATATATATATCAATGACGTAAATGGTGACGTAACGTACGAGTATTTTATTTTGCGGTGTCACAGTACTTTGCTCCAAGGGTAGAATGCCCGCGGCAAACGCAGTATCGCTCAAGTAACATGGTGGAACTTGAAATAAACATAAAGAAGATCTTAGACGTATTTTTTTATATTAAAACGACATAGTTTTACCCTTTGAGTACAAAAAAGAAGAAATCCACCTTCGTAGCGTTACGTTTTGTTGACAAAGTGTGATTTTCTATTGACGCAATTATCTTTTTACACATAAACAACATTTTGATACAACTTAATTTGACGAAAACAATCCGAAGAAAGTGTAATTAAAAAAATAAAAATATCACACTTTTGCTAGAAACATAGAACGCATTGGGTTTAGTAACAATACATTGAGCAATTGATCGACGGAATAGTCTTCCGAAACTTGTGAGCGATCGAGCGCAATACAAGTACAGTGGTATTTAATTTGCGATATTAGAGGTGAGCGTAAGGTGCAAAATAACAAAAGTCATTGTGTAAGTATTTGCTGATCATCTACCAAGCGCATACAGCTTATTAGATGGTGTCATTTTGCATTAATAACAGTTTAAAGAACAATAAAAAGTATGTGTCGTAAAATATGTAGGGTTTACCAAAATGAAACGAATAGAAATAAAAACTCTGCTTTAAAAATTAATGCGGGGCAAAATGGACCATGCGGGCGACTAATAATTATATGTAAAAATACGATACTCATTTTGATCAAATGTGTGTAGTGTTAAAGGGGCCTTTTCACAGATTTTGGCATGTTTTGAAGTTTGTAATCAAATACTTTATATTGATAAATGTAAACATGAAACTTTAAAAGCTCCAGTAAAAAATCAAAAATAAAAATTAAAAAAGGATTAAACAAAAAAGTAGCACGTAGCAGGGCTCGACCCAGTGACCCCCGAATTCCTGAAGTAAAAACGTATTAGCAAACTTACCTATCCTGCCAAGCATACATTACATGCGTATTTTATACGTTATATAAGCAATATTCGTAGTTTCACAAATTTAAACGACAACAACAAATTATTTAATTGTTTCGCGCTTTATAATTTTTAGTTTTTTAAATCGTCAAAAGATGCATATAATGGCTATATTAGACCATGGCAAATGTTCAGTAATACTGTATCCTCACAAATATCATAAATAAACCGAAAATTTGCGAATCTGAAACAATTTTTTTTAATTTTGTTAATTTACCAAACTGCGAAAAGTTCCCTTTAAGATTGGAAAAAGATACGTATATTCAAAGAGGAATAGAAACACTCAATCTCCACGCAGAGTTGTGGTTCCTTGCTCTAACATTCCATCTCTGACATAACAAGAAAATCCTACCAGATTTGGTAGGATTTTTTTTAAATATTATACTATGAAAAATTATATTATTTTCATTTATATTTTGAAAATAGTGTTTAAGTTTAGGTTAATAAAAAAAATTGCCTTAATTAAAAAAGTAAATATAACAACGGTAAAACTATTGTACCACGTGGCTAGGCTTTCATCACGTGGTCGGTTATGAAGGCAAGGGTTTGAACCAGCTATGATGGTTCCAGTCAAATCTCTGCGTGGAGGTTGAGAAACCCTAAACCAAAAGCTGTGGCGTCGTGTAAACAATGACTTCATCATACATATATTAATAGTTTTATCCAAGCAATTATTAAAATTCTTAAATAAACCCGAGTTTATAGCATATTGCATATTTCGACAATTAATAGATCTATATTTCCACATCAGGCAAATGGTTTGTGAAATTAAAAATCACAATGTTACACATACCGCCTAGGTCCGATACTGTGAGAGAATATAGCAATGTTTTAGACGTCACTGACTCCGCTATTGACGTAAAGTAACCGCAGGAAGGTTAACTAACACCGGAGGCTGAAAGAGAAACAGACACTAATTTTTGAGTCTTGTTCTGAGAAAACTGGGCTTAAATCATGTGCGTAAAGTGTCGTCCAAGATTAGCCTGTGCAGTCCGCAATGGCTACTTTCTGCAGTTTCTACTCAAAAATCCAGTTAAGGCGGAAAGTGTCGTCCCTGATTAGCCTGTGCGGACTGCACAGGCCAATCTGTGACGACACTTTATGCACATGCATTAACTTGATTAAGCCCGATTTTCTCAGAACAAGACACATTTAATGAAATGAGCTGGTTCGATTAGAAAACGGGGTTTAAAGGGACCTTTTTACGTTTTGGGAAATTGACAAGATTAAAATTAATTGTTTCAGATTCGAATATTGTTGTGTAATTATGATATTTGTGAGGAGACAGTAATACTGAACATTTAACATGACGGTTGAATATGGCAGATGAATATGGTTGGATACAGATTGACCGACATGCATATAGCGCGACGTTTTCTTTACTCGATAATTCCTGTCGTACTTTTTTTAATTTATAAAAACACTATTAGGCTTTGTTTTATTTTAAGTTACAGTGAAATTACCTTTGACCAATGGTGGAAAATGAGAGGGGCGTAATTACCTCTTTGTTAGTATACCAAGTATAATCCATGACAGACATACAGTTGGGCTGTTCTTCGTCTTGGATTACTTACGTTGTTTTCAAGATCCACTGCGTAATAATATCTCGCGCTAAAGACTTTGCCGTCGTCGCAAATAATCCCGATGTTATGAACGGGCGTGACGTCATAGTTCAAGGACGCTCGAGGGCGTCCCTTGAACCAAATCTGAAACGCTATAAGAAGGGAAAAAAACAAGCGATTGTTCATATAAATTGTATCACGTTTTCATGCCTGCTTTAACAAAATAAGACCGATACTGAATGTTGAAAAAACACCCGCAGGGTAGTGACACCATCTTGTTTAATTTCTTTTGCAGTGTTCAAACGAAGATTGATGGAAAAAAACAAACAAATAAAAAACATTCATCGATTGTTTGCGAATCTTTATATCTTTATATTTATTTACTTTTAATTATTTATTTATTTATTTATTTATTTACTATATATTTATATTTATATTTTTATAACGTTTGACCTTTGACGTTGATTTTCAGATTTGACAGATGACATCAAGCAGATATGACGTCATCAGAATCTTTAAGGCTGAACGAGTTTAGCTCCAGAGCGGAGACGGAAGTGTCTTCTAGGAACTGATATGACGTCATAGGAAACGACGTTAGAACTGGGTCCTACGAGGAAATGGATTGTAAAATAAATTTCATTTACAATTGCAAAATGGTTTATAACCGTTTATTGCTTTCCCCGAGATTAAATAAAGAGACCTCTGGAAGCAAAAGATGAAGCGTTACCACTTTGTTAGGCTTGCTGAAGAAAATATTAGAAGAAAAACGCCTTTTTGATAAGTTTTTTCGCATTCTCGAGAAAAAAAAGCGTTACAAAATCTGTCATTATTTTTCCAATTACGCGTGATGAATAGCCATAAATTAAACAATATCTCCTTTAAACATATAGTAAAATTCTTCTTAGAATCTATAAAAATTATTTTGAAAACCGTCATTTAACCAAACTTTGAATGAAAAAGTCATTTTAAGGTCAACCACGATTCCGGTATCCTACAGACGTACCTCATCAACGATATTGACGTTGAAAGTCCCGGTGATGACGTTGACGGGGTTGCCGTCAGTACACCGTATCGTTAACGTCAACGGCACGGCCTGGTCGTTGAAGTCGATGGCAGCTTCAGTCACGGTGCTAGAGATCCTGACTTCAAATTCAAAGGAATTAAACAGCACAAAAATCATTTGCTTGTGCGCATAACGAGAGTATTTCATCGAAAAAAGAGACATTAAAAAAAAATACAAATAAACACACTTGTCACACATACTTTCAATAGCTTATGAAAAACGAAGATTTTCAAAGATCGAAGCGTTTAATTGTTTCAATTACAGTATCATATTAAAAACAAATAATACTGGTATTATGTTCAATTCATGCACAGAGTGTTAGCAACCTTAAAGTGATATAACGATTCTGACTTCCATTAAAGAGGAAATCGTCGTTCCGGATTAGCCTTTTTAGACTAGACAGGCTAATCAGGGGCGATTTATGCATCTAAAAAATAGGACAATACTTTAAGCACATGCCTAGTTGTTTCGTCAGACAAAAATTCACTTATTCTCCCTATCGAAACCTTTTTGGCGCTTCTATTTGGTAACGTACTCACGTCCCAAAAAAGCACAATGAAGTGACCGCTTAACAACACTACTAGACTTTATCAACTTTCAACAGCGATACTTTCGTAAATAGTAAATGGCTCCCAATAAGCAAGAGTTTTGTAAATTTATAATAGCTTAGTATCAGGAATATACTTGAGCATACTTAAGCCAATGATCTGACTCAACTAAGTGTGTTTTCTTAATTAATGTATTATTTATTCATTCATTTTAATTTATTTATTTATTTTGTTATTTATTTATTAATTAAATTGGTGTTCATAAAAGCTTTTTTGAGTTGCTAGTACGACTCAATCCTGAGTTTGCATAGAAATATGTGCGTATTCTTATCAAAGGGGGAAATCGCGTGATAGTCAAGATGGCGAAGTCCATAGCGGCAAAAAATAAGTGTCTCGACAAGAATGTCGCCACTTTTACTATCAAGTGATTACCCCCTCTGTTATAGCTGGGATTATGAACGTCGCCACTTTTACTATCAAGTGATTACCCCCTCTGTTATAGCTGGGATTATGAACGTCGCCACTTTTACTATCAAGTGATTACCCCCTCTGTTATAGCTGGGATTATGAACGTCGTAACTTTTACTTTCAAGTGATTATCTGTTTATCTGGGATTTGAGATTGTTCGTGAGCAGACCGACATTCTTCATACTCCGCTACGAGGAAACTTTATTCTTATCATTTTAGTTGTGCAAAAAAAGAGAAAAAAGCTCACATGCAAAACACGGAGCACTAATGTTTCTAATGATTATTCACCTGGTTGAGAAACATTCACCGGTGACGTCACATTTCTGATCTCATACACGGTGGTGGATGGTGACAGAACACGCCGTATCCGGGTCGGTAGTTGTAAACTTCCCGAGTAACATCTGTGTGACAGTGGAGTCAGAGACGTTAGGGGAACTTCCGGGGATCCCGGATACAAAACTCGGCGGCTGCCAAAACAAAAGGACAATAAAAAAAAATCAATTTAACGGCCAGGCGTCCTTTTGGGGTTTTCGTTTGGTTAATATAAGCGCATTTATGTGAATATCTATTATTGAGGACTCTTGTACCGCGATGACTCCCGGTTCACATTTTGTTCCGGAATAACCACAAAGGCGGGAATATTTATTGTTGAGGCAACATTTGCCGGGATGATTTTTTAAAACCTTTTATTCCGAAATTCATATAAACATACAGGGATTCATACTATTTATTAATATATCATAACAGTACCAATACATACTACAATAGAATATAGCATGTAATGAACAAAAGTACATTTGGTAGATATATATTCGTGTAATCCTCATATACATTTCTTGAAAAAAATGCATTGAAATGCAAGAAAAAAAGGAAGAAAAGCTGCACGCAGAAAAAAACCTGGACAAAGAAACAAAACCATTTCGATTTACTCATCCTTAAATTTGTTTTCAGTGACAAATGTATAGTTTATATATATGATTTTTTGTTTTGTTATCATTTGGGTCTAGTATAACTACATTCATTTGAATATCTATTATTGAAGGCACATTAGCTGGGATGACTGTTTGGTATCGTTTGGTTTCGGTGTAACCAAATTTACTTGAACATCTATTATTGAAGGCGTATATGCCGGATTGTTTGATCGGTTTACGGCTAATCCAGTTAATTTGCGCATGTTAGACAACCTACCGTATCAATGACTGGTTGTGTGAACGTCGCAGTGACGTCATTGTCGCCATCTGAGCAGTCGACGTTGATGACGTAAGGTCCGTTCGCTGCTCTTAGCGTTCCCCCCTCATTTACGTTAATTGTAAACCCTGAAAACGTGCAAGCGATGTGTTATATTGACACGAGCCTCGCTCTGGGATAACGGGGCTTAATGCATGTGCGTAAAGTGTCGTCCTATATTAGCATGTGCAGTCCAAACAAGCTAATCAGGGTCGACACCTTAGTTACAAAAGTTTAGGCAAAATGGCGGGCTAATCTGGGAAGACACTTTTACAATATGCATTTAACCCCGTTTTCCAAGCGCGCGTCCACACGCAGTGTTAAAAATGCTTTAATCTAAGAAAATTGCGTAAAATAATCCTACTGCATCGACAAGAAACAACATTTATTTTATGCTTTCCGGTGGTTTATAGAGAAATATCATTGCGTTCAAACAGTGAAAATTAACAGAGAAAACTATCGATAATTTTCACTGTTTACTGCGAAATGACGTCATTTTTTTACAAAATGACGTCATTATCCCAGCAAAATTCATTAGTTAAACTCTTTAAAAATGTATATAAACTTTTTAAAAAATCATAAAATAAAAAGAAAATTTGTTGGATTCGGAGGAATATCGATTTTACTTCACTTGTGACCATAGAAATTATATTTTTTTCACGAGTGGCGCACACTCGTGGCTGCGCCACTCGTGAAAATATTATTTTCTATGATCACTCGTGAATTAAAATCGATAATCCACCGAATCCAACAAATATCTTCTATTTAAATTAAACATTGAATAACAGATTTATTATAAGAAAGCATATGATTGCTTTTATTTTATTTTGTTCTTCGGTTTTTAGAAGACTGATCGACGTTTGCACGTATTTAACAGCAAACATATTTGTGGGTTTTTTAACCGATGTTCTTGATTTAAACTCACTTAATCCATAAATGTTCTGATTATTTGACACTCTTTTTTTGGCAATTATCTCTATAAATGTTAGTTATTAGCGCTGATGCAGAAATCCAAGTAAAGACCCCTAAAGCACTAAGCGGACAATTAGCTGTACTGTATAATGCATTTGATGACGTCATCTTGTTAACATTTATGACGTCATTTAACGGTTACCTACAAGAACTAATCTTTACTAGAAGTATAGATAATAATTTATTACTGCCCTTTTGCATTGCAATATATATCAGATCAGGCTTAAATAATAATATTATCTTTGGATATTCGAGCCAAGTATAATATTTTATAAAACAATAGGACAATAGCCTATTTTTCTGTGTATCATACATCCGTGAACACATTTTAAACAGATAATAAAATATAATCGCTAGAACGTTGATTTTTTTGGTAGAATATATATGTATTCATAACGTCATTAGCACTTGCGCTTTACATTTGTATGGTACGTTTTTTTTTCATGGCATGTGTGCTTAAAATATATTACATCTTAGTATCAAATTGTTGTTGTTTTTTGTTAAATTTGAATCGTTTTTACCTTTTTATTGAAACAGATGACTAAAAAGTTGATCCCTAGTATTATAATATTGATTATAAAACAACGCCTACTAGTAACAAACCGGATATAAAAGTCATATCAGGCAACTTTAATATCAACATAACGATATGATTAAAAACGCTACTGTGATATCATACAGTAGAAAATGGCGCCTCGACGTGAACTAACTTAGCCAATGAAACATTAGTATCATATAAAACTTAAACTTCATGAGCCTCGTTCGTTGAAAACTAGACTTAATGCATCTGCGTAGTGTCGTCCAGATTATCATGTGCAGCCGACACAGGCTAATCAGGGACGACATTTTCCGCTTAAGCTGGATTGTCGTGTAGAATCGACTTCATAAAAACAAAAACAACCTATAAAAGCGAAAAGTGTCGTTCGTTTGTTGGCCTGGGTCCGCTCAGGGACGACATTCAGCGCATATGCATTAAACACAGTTTTCAGGGACGACATTCAGCGCATATGCATTAAACACAGTTTAGTTTTCAGGGACGACATTCAGCGCATATGCATTAAACACAGTTTTCAGGGACGACATTCAGCGCATATGCATTAAACACAGTTTTCAGGGACGACATTCAGCGCATATGCATTCAAACCAGTTTCCCAAGAACGAGGCTTAATTTTTTGTTATTTTTTCCAGTTTATTACTTGATGCGACACCGGCAATCACTTCAAAAAGGGCGTTTTCCGGCACTCTTGCAGAGCAGTTAACGGCGTCGTCGCTATCGGTGACGCTGAACGTGTGAAGGGTCTCGGTGGCGTGCTTAAGACCGTCGAAAATGTTAGTTCCGGTCGCAGGCAGTGCGGTGAAAACCGGCGGCTGAAGTCAAATAATATAATCATTTCACAGGATATTACGTCATCACTTTGGAATATTTTCTGTTACTAGTTGCCATTCGACACGGGTTTTCGCTGAATTTTAAGCGAGACAAAATTACACGTCAAGTCAATAATTGTTATTAATATTCAAAGACCACATGCCCAATATATGAAACAAACATCTGGGAAAGCCGGAGCTTCCCAAGCAATCAGGAACGACACTTTCCGCCTATGCTAATATGGAATGACACTTTGAAAATCCCATGCATTTAACCCGGTCTTCTCAGAGCGAGGCTCATTTTTTCAAACACAACGTTGTTAAACTCCAAAGCAAACAACATAAAAGGTGTGCCGGCAGGCTTACGCGCAATTGCGTGCATGGGTTCAAGTGAAAAACAATCGAGTCGAAGGTTCACTGTTTAAGTAAACATATATAACGATGTACAGCAGTTTTTGAAAGTGCATTTTAAACCATCAGGGCTGGTCGTTTTTCAAAGAGTTTTTAAATTTATACAAATAGTTTAGTGCTTTCCAAGCAATTCATCAGGATTCCCATACCCTATAATAACGTGAATGCAACTTACTGAGTCGACAATGTTGACGTTAAACGTCCCCGTGATGTCATTAAGAACGTTCCTGTTGTTCCACTTGATTGTTAACGTAAGGGAAACAGGCGGGTCATTGAAGTCGATAGACGCCTGGGTAACGGCGTTACTGATCCACACTTCAAAGTCTGTAAAACTATGGTTCTAAATTTCAGCCTTTACGCAATAATATTTCAAAGCGGAAAATGTCGTCTGAGCGTACGCGGAATGCACAGGCTTATCTGAGACGACCTTTTACGCAGATGCATTAAGCCCCGTTTTCCAAGAACGAAGCTCGTATGTGCTATGTTTACCTATGTGTCATGTTTACTTATGTGTTATGTTTAGTTATGTGTTATGTTAACTTATGCTTTATGTTTACATATGTGTTATGTTTACTTATGTGGTATGTGTACTTATGTGGTATGTTTACTTATGTGGTATGTTACGGCGCCTCCCTTAAAAAACATTAAGCGAACCGCTCTGTGAAAATGGGGTTTAATGAGCGCAAAGTTTCTTCCCAGATAAGCCTGTGCAGTCTGCATAGGCTAATCCGGCAAACACTTTCCGCCTAAACTGGATTTTTTGCTAAGAAGAGACTTTTTTTAAACGAAAAATATCATAAAAGCGATAAGTGTCGTTTCTGATACATACTGCACAGGCTAATATGGGATGAAACTTTCCGCACATGCATTAAACCCCTTTCTCACAGAGCGCGGCCCATTTATTTTTTTCTAAATTGTTACCCGGTTTCTGGGGATCGGTCGGTGACGCCACTTTTCTGATCTCATAAACGGTTGTCACAGGTAACGTCACAGAACACGTGGTATCTGGGTCCGTAGTTGTGAACTTTCCCAGTGACGTCGCAATCACGTTGTCGTCTGAGACGTCAGGGGAATTCCCAGGAATGCCAGATACAAATGTCGGCGGCTACTCGGAATAAAAGAAATAGAGGATATTTGGTGGATCTGGTAGAATATGGATTTTAATTCAGGCTTGATCACATAAACAAATCTATGATCACGAGTGAATTTAAATCGCTTTTCCAGCAAAGCAATTGAATTTTATTTTATGCTTACAAATGACTTTTTTGGTATTTAACCTGGAGAATTACTCTAAAATAATGGCATCACGACATATAAACAATAACGTTATTTCACTGTTACTTTCACTGTTTTAAACAGTGCATTGTCATTTTTAATTGACTGATATTTCTCTATAAACCACTGGAAAGCATAAAACCCTAAATGCAACACATGAATCACGCTCTGGGAAAATCCACTTAACGCATGTGCGTAGAGTGTCGTACAAGATTAATCAAGGATGACACTTTCCGCCTTTATTGTAATCTTCTTTAAAAATGCCGTCTCTTCTGAGCAAAATTCCAGTTTGGGCCGAACATGTAGTGCCCGATTAGCATGTGCGGACGGCAAAGGCTTATATGTGACGAAACTTTACGCACATGCATTAAATTACATTTTCCTAGATCTCGGCTCAAACATAAAACTTAGCGGGATGACCTAATTACAGCTCCACTAAGGAAATCGGCGGGTAGTAAAGTCAAGATATAAAGCGAATTTTAATATGAAACGCAAAACATTTTACTGATATGGCTGAATAGTGAGCGTCATTTAAAAAATAATTAATGTAATAAAGGGTATAAGACGCCAAAAAATAACTGTCTTGGCATGGACGTAGTCATCTTGACTATCACGTGATTACCTGCTCTGTATATGGTGGCTAAACATAAATCATACTTTCATTTTATTGAGGCCTGAGAACAACTAGGTCCTGTTAATTTAAAATATAGCTACCCTAATGACGCATTCGGTACCCCTTGCAGATTATCATAATCGGACTCGGTAGAAATACGGGTTGAAAGTAGTCCGCCCACGTTCTAACAATGTTACAACAACAAAAACAATAACAACGATGGCGTCCATAATTCCTGTAGAGTTTGTACTTGCTCTGGCTTCAGAGCATAGAAAATCCCCATTTTCATCTTTGCGAAATGTAAACAACTCGCAAAACCGGCCATGTTTGTTTTTACTATGTAATTTTGCTTCGCGTAGGCCCGCGTAGGTAGACCGCAATTCCGCTTCCGAAATGTGTATTCATACTATCTCCTTCGAGGTACTTATCCGTTGTTTGACGGAAAGGGCCGAGAATGTGCGATTGCCTCATGACGGTGTTGCGCATGAAATGTTTGTAAATCTTCATAACATGTTTAAGGACTATCATATTTTCAGCTGGAAAAACATGCTCAGCAATGTAAGATATTTTTATTGTATTTTTTGAAGATTTCGCGGAGAAAAAAAAAAAATTATTTTAAATGTTAAAATTGGCATAACTTCACTAAAGTTTAACCAATTTTCAAATATGTTTCAGTTTTGTAATTCTTATGTAATTCTCTTAAATTTTATACAAACATCAATGGATACTCAATTTTGTTTTCGATACCACAACATCATTACTTACCTTATCAAGGACTGGCTGGGTGAACGTTGAACTGACGGCGGTTACGGCATCTGTGCAATCAACGTTCATGACGTACGGACTGACAGCTGCAGCCAACGTCACTCCTGCTTTCACGCGGATACTGAACGCTGAAAAGAAAAGTGGTTTTATTTCATTTTCATTACAGACATTGTTTGTGAATATTATACGCATCATATATAGTTATCACGAATTTAACGAACTGTTTGAATCTGTGTTGAAAACGTTTGGCTTATATTTCAGTAGGAAAAGAGAGCATATTATTGCATACTGACAGGGCAATCCAAGCAACTTTATATCACTAGACAAATGACTATAGAAAACACAACGGCGGCTCTGATCGACGTTTCTGTTAATTAGCAATTACTGTAAAATCAGTATTAAAGGTCATATTCCGATTTTATAACAAAACCTTTAATAAGTATCGATATTCTAAACCGATTGGAATCATCAAGAGCAATGGCAAAAATTATTATGCTACTAAAAAAACGAAAATCTTGTTTTTCGTAAACCGCTCGGGTATTTTGCCACCTTTTTTGATAGAGACGTCATTTTTACACAACGCGCATGCCAAGGAAACTCATGAATTATCGTTGATTTCGTGGTTTGGTTACGAATATATTCCACAGTCCGACTTATGTTTTTGTTTGGAAATTAAAAATCAGCTCATTTTCATGTCTTTTTTTATACCACAAGAAATTTAATGCCGACAAACTAGAATTAGTTAACACTGTTAATAAAAAGCGATTAAAAGGTGGGGGGTAATTGTGAAACCATGTACCAGGGCTAGTTGCGGCTACCAATTAAAAAAAGGTGGATTCCGGCGCTCGTGTGGAGCACGTGACAACGTCGTCGCTGTCGGTGACGTTGAACGTATGGATGGTCGCCGCGGCCGCCTGCAAACCATCGTTGATAGAAGTTCGGTAGAAGGTAGTAATGTTATCACTGGGGGCTGTAGTTAAACAATGAACTGTAATTTAAATGGGCAATACGTATATGAGCCTTGCTCTGGGAAAACAGGGTTTAAAGCATCCGCGTCAATTGTCGTCACATGTTAGCCTGTGCTGTCCGCACTGACATATCAGAGACGATAACATTAATTCTCTTCTTCACGAGAATTATGTTAAGGCAGTAAGTAGCGTCCCTTTTTAGCCTGTGCGAACTGCATAGTCTAATCTGGGTGAACACTTCACGCACAAGCCCAGTTTTCTAGAACGATGCATATAATTAATAGATGGGAAAGTGGACATCCTTGTGAAATTCCTTTTTTTACGTTAAAATATATCTTCTGACAAAATGACGATTGCTTGCTAGTCATGACTTTTTTTTTGATGATTTTGAAAGATCATATGGTTAGTGTTAATATAGATTTATTTAATGATTTTTTTCAAAGTGGCGAAATGAAGATTTAAATAAAAAAAGAAAAAAATGAAAGAATCATTTATTCAAAAAGTTAGTTTTCATAATATTCAAACAGGCAAGATATATCTCCCAACTTGATTAAAATAGTTAACGTATATGCTTGTTTATTGGTACAAAAATTACAAAGCGTTTAAATCGCTGTTAGTCGAAGCAAAACAATGTGTCACCGACATATGGTTTAAACTACGTAATAGTTTCAAAAGCATTCGTGGTCCAGAAGTACAGAGTCAGTTTTTCCTTTATGTTCGATCCTCACGGCACGATCTTATTTTATCTTTTCTTTGTGTTTATGTTTTTAAAAAGTCCCATATCTTATAGTTTTGTTACTTATTCAATTTAATTATATTTTACGTTAATACGAAAATCTGTCAAGAAGTACATTAACAATCTGAACAGAAATTTCATACCTATTAATTCGTGCCTTTTACTTTTAATTTCTTAATGCATGTCGCTGATACTGTGCTCCGAAACGTTTCCGAAATTGCTCCTTTTACAAACCTACATTGGTCCAACTTAATTATATTTTCAAAAACATGAATTGTGTCCTTGACCTTTGACCTTGACACGTCACGTCTGTTATGTTAGTTTAAAATCCATTTATGTTAAATTACGTAGCGCCCATGAAAGTGTTGTTGTTGTTTTTATAGAGTTGGTATAGAAAGGTATGCATAAATAGATATACATATGAAAAAATTGCTGATTCAAACAGTTCCATACAAACCTCGTTGACAATATTGATGTTAAACGTTCCCGTGATATCATTCGCGACGTATCCCTTAGTACATTTTATCGTTCACGGCAACGGAACGGTCTGGTCGTTGAAGTCGATAGATGCTTGAGTTACGGTGCTTTTGATCCAAACTTCAAACTCTGTTAAACAAATATATGACGTCATACTATACACATATATGACATGACTCATAATGTACCAAAAAATAACGTCAAGCTGATCCACACAATTCACATATATGACATTAACATGACTCATACTGAACACATACATGATGTCATATTGTACACATATATTACGTAATATTGTACACACTAATGACGTCATACTGCATGGTTAGACATAGCAAAAGAAGAAACTGTCAGATTAGATGGCCGTTTACAAGAAAATTTAAAAAGACTCAGTTGCGGCCGCGATTTAACCAAGCTTGGGATATTCGTGAGGAAACAATTACATATTATATAAAACGTTATCTGTGAAATGTCACGAATGTCGATGTTTAATTTGAAAGAATTGCCAGAATCAAAGCTCTGCTCTTTTACTAAAATGTGGTCGGGGATCGAACCCGGTACCGCGTCGCTATAAAAGCTAGCTCATAATGCAAGGCAGTATAAGTTCTTCTTATACCGAACCCTGCTACATTAAAATTGAAGGAGATATGTTTTATAATCTCACATACTAATGCAAAATAAATGCGATTCAAAGATGAATGAACGGACGGGTCAACGATGAGACTTCTATTGGTTCAATTGCTTTGTCGGCTCAGTTACAATTTAGAAGTACCCCGTGTACTCTTAAGTACTCTTAAGTTCACTTAACTGTACCCCGTGTACAAAAATACGCTTAAAGGCACCCGGTCATACCCCTAGGTACTTTCTTACTTAGTATGTATTTTCCGTACCACGGGTACTCTGTAGTATACTTATGAACATCCGGGTACTTTTAAGTACATATAGTTCCTGAACCGATGAACCGACAATGACCAATTGAACATTACTAAATGTACCCTTGTGGTGGTTCATGAGCCTTAAAATTGTAGGCGTTCACACTATGATCAATGATTACTCTACCAGGAGCCGTATTCATCAATAATAAACTCAAACTTGAACTCAAACTCAGACTTTGACTCAGACTTAGACTTACTAAAGACAGACTCAGGATTGGTATTCACGAACGCGTTTGGAAATAGACTTCAATAAGATCGTGTTTTTTTTATGACGTCACGACTAAGCGAACTCTCTAGTAGGGAAAACGCGCCAAATAGTGTCAACAATAGTAGCAGACATTTTTGATATAACATATTGAATGGAGTGTTTGGCAGTTGAAGACAGCGAAACAAAGCGCCAGAAGGTCCAGATTGGTTCGAGCCAGAGATTGTTTTTAATGCGCTGGTTCGGAACCGCTGGAACCTTCTATCGGCGAGTATAAGGGGATCGGTGCCGATAAGATTTTGGTTATTCGAAGAAAAAAATGGGACGAGGTGGCGAGCAGAATATCAGTGTAAGTTATATGTTATTATCGTATCTGCCTTATAGTTGTAATATTTTATTTAATAGCTTACTTTCGGATTTGCTACCGATGTCGTTTTTACTAGCGCCGAATAATGCACTATGTAAACAAGGGGCATAACCACTCAGCAAATTGTACTTACGGATTTCGGATGTGATTGTGGAATGTGTTTTAGTTTCAAACATTTGTTATGATTTATGGTACAGTTGCATGTTCTTTGTTTCCAAAATTTGCACACGTGAATTGTTATTTAAGTATTAATAGTGAATATTTGTGATATCACGGATAAGTTTACCATTTAAGGAGGTCTATTGTTTTAGTTTTCATCTCGTACCCTGTTAGATTCGTACCCATGTGTGTTTTATTCGTATCTGATTACAATCTGCACATTTCCAAACGAACTTTTCAATTACTACAAGTTTACATTGATAACTATTACCCTGTATGTCGTTTATATTAAACTAATCGACAGTCATTATGGCAAACATGAAATGTAATGTGTTTCATAAATACTGCTAGTCTCATTTATAAGACGCGCAAAGAATTTAGAGATACTTTTTATATGGGCTAAATTCTCCAAATATTACCCATATAAAAAGTAGCTTAATATTTAAGAGCGTCAAAAATTTGGACTAAAATACTGCTATACATCATTCAATTGTTTTTATTAAACTTTCAGAAAATTTGGGGTCGCAAAAACTGGTGAACAGTGCCAGAAGAAGTACCAAAATTCCAAGGCTCGGTGTAAGTTGTCATAAATTCCTTTTTTTTGTTATGCTCTCATTTAATTAAATTTGTTGAAAGCTATAATCAATTGCAATTAGTTTGTTTCAATATTACTACATGTCGAACCTAATATGTGTTTTCTACGTGTTATAATCACAATGAATACTTACTTATGTTGTTAAAATTTGTTAATAAGCTTATGAGCATTTTCATTGGTTAATGTATGTTTTATGATACTGTATTATTTTGCTGAAATGGTGCTAGAATATATACAGCTATGTCACGCATTGAAAACAATTTTCTTTTTTTTTCGTTAAATTTAACTTAATAATAATTGTCTTTGCGTAATTGAATTAGTGTTATAAAAAAGATCTGACACTTGTCAATTCATATGATTATTGATTAAACCCATCAAGGAAATATGTAGGTAAGCTCACCAAAGGTACACTAAATAACAATATTCATGAACTCGTTCACAGAAATATGTTATGAAATGGCAACTTGTATCAGAATCTTTGTTTGTTGTAAATATAGCAGGGTTCCGTATAAGGACAATTAAAATAAAACATTAAGATCATTAATTTTAGATCGGCTAATGAAGTTTGTGCATTTAAGGAAGTATTTCTATTCCTTTTTGTTAGATACTTTAAATCTCTTGACTATTTCAATTTTGTTGTTGAGTTCATTTATTCAAGGAACGAGTGCAAATACAAACATTGTATTTCTTGGTAATCAAAACGTATGATTTGTTATTCTTCCAATGTAGAAATTAAAAAGGTCAGAGAAATGCGGCACCCAATCTGAGATATGTTTTGGAAGAGTCTTTGTGTCTGTTCATATTAAATTATTATTAATATATATTTTTTAAATTTACAAAGCCTTCAACAAGTAGATTTTTATTTTATTTTATATACTAGTAATAAAATACCTGTGTGTATGACTGTATTGAAATGACATTTTTTTGGCTATCATAATTTAGCATTTATTATGTAGCATTTTATAGCTTCTGAGTTTGTAATATATATAGTCAGTATTATGTAACATGTTCACTGAACTGACTTATATTTATAGCGACTCTTTAATAATAATAATTAATCCACTTTTTTGTAACAAAATACATTAAATGCCAAACCTAAAGTAACATCCTTCAAGGTCAACGGTAAACAAATAAATATGTTCAAAGCGGCGCAGTAGGGAGCATTGTTTCTAACAAACACATCTCTTGTTCCATACTAAATTAACTTTGAATTAACTGTTGTTACAGATACATCAAATCTAGGCATAATTGCAACATGTTATTATTATTAATGAGCATAAGCGTATGTGCCTAAGTGTTTTACAAAGTTATATGTTTGAATTAATTTTTGCGGTTTATTTTTGCAGCTTCTTCATATGCGTTACAAAGCAGTGAGAGTGCCACAACAGCCAGCAGAGAAGAACATATGGTAAATAAATAGATAATAATATATATGCAAACCATTAACCATATGTATAGAACATTGAAAATGCAAACCATATGACTTATATTGTATACATCACATTCAACACAGTATACAATATAATAGAGATTCACCCTTATATAAAACAAAATAAAAGAAAAAAACATGCATTAAATTAACATTAAACATTGTGTTTGAAAGTTAACACTGGGATTATTATACATTAACTTAAGTATAGTATATTAACATTAGTTGTCCATTTTATTGCATTAAAAACATCACTGGATTAAATTAATTTAGATTTTTAAAGTGACACTATATTTTTTTATGTGATTTCAGAGTGTACCAGTCATGAAAGTAGAGGCATGAAGTGGAAAGAATGTAAGCTTTGGATATCTTTAAATTAAGATTTCAAATTGTCTGGAACAAATCTTGAAAATTTAAATATTGGTAAACTTATCACTTAGGTAGCTCTAATTGGAGGGTAGTGCAGTGCATACAATTAATTTAGAGTTAATAATTAACTTGCATGGATGGAAGTCCAGTTCTTAAAACTATACTGACAATACCATCTGACAAAGCAAGTACTGTATAATATGTTGTTATGTAATATGCAACAAAAGTCATGCATTGGTTTAAACATAATTAGCATCAAATATGTTAAAACTAAGTACCAATGCATAGTACCAATGCATATATAGATTATGTGATATATATGTATTAATTTTTTAACCTTTGAAGATCATAATATGAGAACAAGTCCATTTATTATAATCAGTGTCCGACAAATCCATTGCCCGGAGCCCGGGGGGCTACTGAAATTTTTCATCGGGCTACTGAAATTTTCCAGCTGACGCCCGTCGGGCTACTATAAATCTATAAGAGCGGTAGCCCGGTTTATTGACAGACATACGTAGAATAAACACACTAACCATGTGTTTATACACTGTGTATTGCTTATAATCCGATAGCAAAGTGCAATCAATTATCTAATCAGTCACCGATCACTTGCGGTAATGTCTTAAACAGTAACAGTGTATTTTAATCATCCAATCAGAATCAACATTTGTCGTCTGCTAATAATATAATGAGAACCGGTTGGATAGTTGGCGCACGTGAAGCAACATCATTTCGCAGTTTGGAATTCATTGTTTACCGCAACAATGAGTAACGTTTTTGATGTCGTTAAATATCCAAGGACGCAAAACATTAAATAAATCGAAACAACAGCGGATTCTTCAAAACGGTAACGAAACCGAAAATTAATATTAATGACAACTTTGTGAACGCGGTTAACACCTGCTAATTAGTTTGCATTGTCAATTAATAATTGGATTAATCGACTGTTAATCAATAATCCCATATATGCCCGATTTATATTTTTAAAACCAAATTATGGGTGGGTAATATAGACGATAAGAGTCATCAACACAAACGTTTGAAATTTTCTAAAGTGTCAAATGAATTTCGGCATATGGTTCTATTTAAAGATATGATGAAATAAGCTCCCAATCAGGACCGTTGTATTGCAACATGCGTAAATAACCTGCCACGGTTTGCACGCGTTGTGTACAGCTAATTTAGGTTACAAAATTCTACATTTAAAAAATGAATTTCTTTGTCCTGATAAAAAGCGCGCGAAAATTGGCGTGGGTGTATTTATTTGTAAATAAAAATTTCGTAGCGGGTACAACATTGAGATCATTTAATTTCCATTAAAAGTTTCGTTGTGAATTTCAACTAAAGTACCGGGGTATCTAGCGAATTATTTGGCATTGACATTTTCTCTTGATAAAATATCATGTAAACACGCTGTATCGTTACCGTTACGCTGTATCAGTTCCTTCATTATTGAAACAGTTATTGTATTGTATACCGACTGCACACACATGTCGTAACATACGGATGCAATACGTAAATTCGAACAGTACTTAAAGTCGGACACAAGTAAATAAATGATTTAATACTCTTGATTTCTTGAAACTCGGAATTTGTTGTTAAAAGGAGCAATTGCATTGATTAACACCATACGAGTCAATCGTATTGATCATCTAAACGCTTTATGTACGTTTACGACTTAACGTGCTGTCCGAATTAAAGTACACATACATGTAATATCTACATGTAGTATATGATTTTCTTTAGTACATTTACATTTAAGTACACGTTGCCTGTATTGTAACATTAATTTACGATATTGACTGTGTACATCAGACTACTTGCTGTTTTATGTATATGTATGTATACATATTATGTATATGTAAATGAAGAAATAAAATAAAGATGAAAACCTGCCTCTTATCATTTTGTAGGAACATTTTATGGGCTACCAAATATTTTTATTGGTAGCCCAGTGGGCTACCTGAAAAATAAGAAATTTGTCGGACACTGTAAAATTTATACAAATCACACTTTTTATCCATTTTTGCAGCGCTCACAAAGAAGACCGACAAGAGATCACAAGGAGAAACCTTAACAAAACTTACAGAGAAACCGATGGAAAAAGACTAAGAAAAAATAGAATAAAAAATAAAAAAGTTGACTGTAGAAATTGAAATAATACATTTGGAGAAAAAGATGTGTTTAGTGTCAATACGTGACCAAGTGCTATAACTCAGACATGTTATATACTAGTAGTAGATTTATTCCCCTTTTTGTAATTAAAAGGATCTTATTATTTTTTTGTGCAACTTCTTCATAACTCTATTATTTCTTAAATAGAAAGTCTATATTAGAAATAATAGAGTTATGGAGCAGTTGCACACAAAATAATAAGTTTTTTTTTTAATTCAAAAAGGGGCATACTCATATTTCTATGATAAAAATATGATTATGTCCCTTTTTGTACTTATAAAATTCCAGTCAATATTTGTGTGCTTTAAGAAATGTAGGTTAAATATTACATTGGTCATTGTATTATGTTACTGACAGATAAAATACATTCTACATTCAAAGAGGAATATTAGTTGAATGCGGTGTCTTGGGACACTTCTTGATATTATTTGCGTACAAGATATCCATCATTGATAATAATAAAATTCTTCATTCAATGAACTGAATGAAATTCCAGAATAATGGTATATACAGTAATGTGAATTTGAAATTAGACATCAACAAATCCTGGCATCATACTTTCGCCCTGGCCAACTGGCAGTGAACTTGAGTGAAGCTCGTTATTCTGTAGCTGGCGTCATACACAGCCTGTTAACATAAAACATGTTATATTACACTAACAAAATAAGACATATTTTTGTACATTTTTTCTTAGGTATTTGATAAAATGCTGATGATATGTTTCTTATATTGCTAATGGCAAACTGTTAAAATTAACATACAGTTGTTTCATTAAATATTTGTGTTTAAAATAAAGTATCAAAGAAAAGCGATTGCATTTAGACTTGCACATAACTGACTGTAACGCCATACCTGATCGTTGATGGTGGGAATGCCCTTTCGCCCTATGTAGTCTTCTACATGGTTCACTGGCTTCTTGATATGCACATGCGTGCAATCAATGCACCCCAAAGTACTTGGAAAACTTGAAAGTTAATCTTTTAAAATTGACCCATTTTTTGGAAAACTTACGATATTAATAAGTAAATATATATTGATATAAATGGATTGTGATCGGTGCATTTATGTGAATTATATTGAATGAAAGTTCTGCCTTATGTCAGAAGTGATGCAATATGCTGATGTGTCTCAACTTGATAATCAAATTTAATGTCATCGTTCTACAGCATTTGTCGCAAAAATACATTTTGTATTGGAACTCAATTACAACATAGATAGACACAAGGACAGATGCACATATGGATTCAGGTGTACCCTATATCTTCTTAACAGGGCGTATAATATACACATTATTTATAGCACCTTTTTTTAAATTAATAAACATTAATTCACATAACATTAAAGACCAAGAATAAAAAAATAATTGTCATAATTTATATTGAAAATGTTGCGAGAAAAAAAAGTCCCCGTTGTAATTTCGAACCACCGACTAGTCGGTGAAATATAATCTGGAGCGCCGATGCGCTACCAACTGCGTCATGGCAGTGTAACTTTTGACGGCATATACATATCTATAAGTAAATTCCTACATCTATAAATAGATTTGTAATAATAATGAAATCAAAATTTATGCGAAGTAAATGTATTGTAAACGTTTTCAAATAGGTTTCCATATTTAGAGAATATCCATTACTATAGTTTATGATACATGCAAATTATATGTTATTACTTTTTCATTCAAACAACAAGTATTATCCATAAAATTAGTGCATGTTCACTTTCATTCAGTTTGGAGATTATTTTCACGAAAAAAAAAAAAACAAACGCGGAGAATTATGAATTTGACAGTTGTTTACAATAAATAAGAACAATTGCAAAATGCACACATCGCAAATGACTCACGTATCAGCGATCGCACCAAGTTCTTGTTTCGCACGAACAGCGTCGTACCAGCTGGAAATTTGACAAATTCAACACTCTAGCTGTCAAAATATTATTGACCTGTGCACAGGTCTACAAGTACAAAGTTCTGGCTACCATAACTTTAAATGTCGCTTTTTTATGATTTTTGACTGTCGCCACTTGCCACGTTGCTCGGGAAAGTATACACACTGCCAGGGCGACCGGAACTGGCAGACTCCGCATCGTATTGCAAACTATTCCTTGCAAATATTGCAAATAAATACGATTCCTGGTCTGGTAAAACGATACCGTCTGTAAAGTTCAATATCCCTATAAATCTCCAAATGGTTGGTACGATCTAGATACACTATTTCAATAATATTATTATTATTACGCGAGAAGCTCGTGCGGCGGCCATTTTGTAAAGTAAACGCTCAAACGACGTTACGTCATGATTGTATGGCGTAAGTCTAAACACTGTAGACTTAGCATTTGAGACTTATCTTACTGAGTCTGAGTCTAAAACTAACCATTTTATGTTTCGTGAATTAAGTTTTGTAAGGCTGAGTCTGAGTGTGAGTGAGAAACTGGAGCTGAGTCTAAGATTTGAGACTTACGTACATTGGTGAATACGGCTCCAGGTTGTTGAGGATTCGCCGGTGACGTCACTTTCCTGACCTCATATGCAAAGGCTACGGGTGACGTCACAGAGCAAGTTGTATCAGGGTCTGTAGTTGCGAATTTCCCGAGCAACGTCTGTGTGACAGTGGCGTCAGAGATGCTCGCAGAACTTCCGGGCATGCTGGAGACAAAAGTCGGCGGCTAAAGTGAAATACCAATGCAGTGGTAAACATAAACGTAATACATTATTGCGTGATAGAACGCTTCATTCATGATATAACAAAAGTCGGCGGCTAAAGTGAAATAGGTAACAGTTCACTTGTAAATAAACCCTTTGTTTGCGGGGGGGGGGGGGGTTGGGGGTAACATAAAATTGCCTTACGTATTAATACAGGCTGGCTGTGTGAACGTGTGATTGACGGTGTTGACGCTGTCTGTACAATCCACGTTGATGACGTGAGGTCCATCGGCGGCCGCTAACGTCGCCCCCGCTTTAACGCGGATATTGAACGCTGAAAACAAGCATAATTCGTCGGTCGGTTAAAAAAAAATAACTCGCCAAAATAAGTAATTATGAGCATTTGTTTGTTTACTGACTACTGGAGGAAAGGAGATTCTTACTGTAGCGGATTGAGAAAGAAACTCGTGAAATGGTATACTTTAGACTCTTGCTTGGTGAAATATGACCAGCCCTCTATCAAAAACGGGGCTTTTATGGAATTAAAAAAAATAATATTTAAGCTGAAAGTATCGTGGCTAATTAATCTATGCGAACTGCACAGGCTAATCAGAGAAGACAATTTACGCACATGCATTAAGCTCCGTTTTCCCAGAGCACGGCTCTTGAAGAGTTTAAGACAATTGGATCCTATCTAGATCTTACGAGAAAATTACTCCAGAAAACCAGATTTTAACTTGCAATCGTAACACGAGACTATGCGGTATTGACTTATAATTCATTTCAAATGTGTTTTACATATAAAGTAAAATTCATTTCTGTTTAGCCACTTTTGCAACATTGAAATTCGACGACAGACAACCTGGGCTAGTGGCGAGTACCACTTCAAAACGGGCGTTTTGCGGCGCTCTCACGGAGCAGTTTACGGCGTCATCGCTGTCTGTCACGCTGAACGTGTGGAGGATTGTGGCGACCGTCTGCAAACCGTCGTTGATAGCCATTCCGATCGCCGGAAGTACTGATATCACCGGCGGCTAAAGTCGCCAAGATGACACTTTACGCAGATGCACTGAACCCATAAAAACATCCAACATTGCTTTTTAAAACAGTTACATACAAACCTCGTCGACAATATTGACGTTGAACGTTCCCGTGATGGCGGTGTTTCCATCCGTACATGTGATCGTCAACGGCAACGGAACCGCCTGGTCATTGAAGTCTATAGACGCTTGTGTAACGGCGGCACTAACCCACACTTGGAACTCTAGAATAAGACATGTTTAAAGGTAAAAAAAAATATATTGGTTGTTTAAAATTTATTTAAAATGGTGTGATCTTTAAGGATCTTGTTCACGATGTCACACTTTTACAACAAAGCGTAACCTTCACTTGGTGACCGACGAACTTACAGTCGGAGTAAGATCGAATGCATGCGCTTACTCGCATACACCATTGAGACTTCTGTATCGAGCATTTATCAAGCGTGCTCTACAAAATGACTTATTATTGAGAAGACTTAATCCGTTATTAAAAGACGCCATACCCGGCTTTTGAAGATCTGCCGGTGACGTCACGGGTCTGATCTCACACACTGACGTCAGCGATGACGTAATACTGCATGTCGTGTCGGGATCGGTAACGGTGAAGACACCGAGTGACGTCGCGTTGACGGTCGAGTCGGAAATAGACGGAGATGTGCCGGGAATTCCCGTAACGAACGTCGGAGGCTATAAAAAATATAAAATACCATGATTTTTTTGTTACAGTAAAGACCTGTATTGTATTAGTAAAATCCGTGCAATATGTGATTATATAGATGGATGTTAAGCGTTCTACATAAAAACACAGTTAATGAAATATGAGGAGTATTTTAAAATGAATTGCTCAACTTTAAAAAATGAATTGCTAAAGTCAATGGTAAATATAAAACATGTATAGCATTCGTTTTCAAAATCTGAACTGTTAACTGAATGACATATAAATAAATAGATGATCAATAGTAGAAGTAGTATTTGTAGTTGTTGTTGTTGTTGTCGGTGCTGTCGTTGTTGTTATTGTTTTTGTTCTTGTATATAATTGATCAATTATAGTGTTCGATGTCTTTGACGTTCAAGTTCTTGACCAGTTGTGGAAGTCAATTTGACAAATGAAAAGCGACCGTCAATTTTCACTATACATTTTTCTGTCAGAAAGAAACTCTATGTTAAATTCCAAACGATTGAATGTGTATACACGAAATACCGTGTCACCTAACAGAATTGGTGAAAAGATGTTTGTGTACAATAGTACCGCTGTGAACAAAATCAGCTTGAATGTGCAACATCGTTTGCTTAAAAAAAACAAGGATATGTTCAAAACCCATCAACACTCAAAATCAACGAATATTTCTTACAATATTTCGAAAAATAAAGTTAACACAAAATAATTAATGTTACATATAGCAATATCCTAAATTGCGAAATATGTGGTCGTTCACATGATTACGACGCTGCCCGGAGCCAGTATCGAGTTCGCTGGTAAATATTCGGATATCGTGGCGTGAAATTAACATGGAATCTTTTGTCGCAAAAAAAGTAATAACGAGCATTTTGTATCTCATTAAATCTATGTTACCATACCATATATAGCGTTGAAAATTTCGCTATTGCTATAAGGAACACTGATTTCGTATGGGTTAACTTTATTTTACGAAATATTTTGCGAAATATTCGTTGAGTTTGAGTATTTATGTTACTATAAAAAAGGACATGTTAATTTTCAATTTTTGAGAAAAAAATGTTCTTGAAAATACAGATGATTAAAATCACGTATGTATTAATTTTTTGTCTAAAATATCAGGCTTTTAAAAAACAATATCACAATATAACGAATATGAAGATGTCACAGATTCGGATGGACAATATTTTTGTGAGCACTATAATATTGCGAGACAAATGAAGTACAATGATTATTATTTGTGATACATTAACCCATTTATGCGTAGTGGACTCTCCCATCCTTCCAAATTGGATTAATTTATTTCCAAAATTAGGGATGTCTAGTATATTTATTTCTATATTTAGAATAGGTCTTACAAAAAATCATTTAAGCAAACAGCGCAGACCCTGATGAGACGTCGCATCATGCGGCGTTTCATCTGGGTCAACGCTGTTTGCCAAGGCATTTTTTCTAGACGTTAGGCATAAATGGGTTAATGTTCGTTGATTTTGTGGGTTTACCGATCCACGAATTTAACACAAAAACTTCGGAAAATGACCGACTTAATTTCAACATTTCTTCCTAAATTGAAAATCCACAAATTGACCTGCGTACGAAAATGTATTTTTAGGCAACAAAATATCATGGTCACAAATATAAAGAGAATATTATGTGAGTTTTGGATAAAGATCAAGTTAATCACGCGAGGCTTTGAACCATGTTAGCGCGAGGCGTGCCGAGCGCTACCATGGTTCGAGCCGAGCATGATAAACTTGATATTTATTCAAAACTCACATAGTATTCTATTTATTCTATTATTTCATCCCCTTTTCAATTAATAATTATAAAACATCGCATTTTATGACGATTTTATCTTTCCGTAATTGACAAAAACGTATTCTCCATTTTTTGGAAAATCCCAAATCTGATCTAAAAAAAAAAACGATAGTATAAAGCTTAAGTTTATAAGATCGTTGTTATAGTATCGATTTTCATCTGGTTATAGGATAGAAATGATTTCGTAGTACCTTCTCAAGTAAGGGAGCAGTAAACGTTCTTTGAACAGTTAACTGCGTGATTGAGAACCCACGAAGTCCACGAAAATTAGAGTAGACCGTATAATATGGACTTCGCAGTACTTCACAGATTAACGTGTCCAAGGAAAAGACATTTTTAAAACAAAAAATCACGAAATTAATTCCGACAAATAAAATGGTTTGTATGGTACCTTATCAAGTAAGGGAACCGTGAACGTTTCGGTTATGATATTCGCCGGCGATCTGTCGTCAACGCACTGAACGTTAACGAGGAGAGGTGACGTCGCCGCGTCCAACTTCACGCCGGCTTTCACCCAGATGGCAAATGTCGGCGCCGTGCCAGGAACCACGTTGAAGAAGCTGTCCTGTGGCGCCTGTGGCGTAAGGAGGCGATACCCGTACCTTTACACCTATTTATTGTTGCTCGAATGCATCGAGAATCTAAAGGTTATTCAAACTCTATCGAGTCCGATTCCTGGTTAGATCCAGTACTTGGTGTCTTTGGGAGGATATAATGAGAACTCCCACATTGGGGATCGCACATATGAACGCCCTGTCGCTAGGCGGACACCATATCTATAACACCATGGCATTCTCACATAGAGGATAATTGGATGTTTATTGGTTTCAGTTGGTAATCGATTTTAATGCACAATAAATAAGAAAGCTTCTTATTTGCACACATTACTGCGCCAATTGTGAAAATACCGGTATTTATTTTTATGCAGTCATGAGTTGAACAAAAGAACACTATATCAACACGTTTACTTTAAAGTTAATGCTTTTTCAAAGTTTTCTTACTGTCAAGTTCTTTTCCCATTTGCTTTTTTGTACTGGTATTTATATGTTTAGTCTCAATAGAAAAAGCTTTTTGTTGAAGTTTACATGTAAAAAAACACTTAAAAAACAAACAGCCCGTGGGCTTTTTTTCATTGTTTGTGTACTTGATGGGTGTATAAAAAGTAATAGTAATTATACAATTTACATACAAAATCTATAGTTGATATTTCCAGAATTTTACGATTATACTCAATATAACGATTTTTATATAGTAATCCCAGAAATTACTTACCTAAATTGAGCAAGTTATGAAACTCTGGTCGTTGGCGTCCGTGACGCTGAACGTGCGAAGTGACGCCCCGTCAGCAATCCGTCGGCACGCGCCGGCGACAGCGTAGCGGGAAGTCCGGTAAAAACCGGTTTCTAAAGCAATATGTAGGTTTATTGTGATCTTCTTATAAATCTGGAAACTTCATTACCTGTTTGAAGCAATAGCGAAAACAGAAGAGTAACACATGACGTTCTAAAAATATGCAGGACCGCGACGTCAGACCATAAAATCATTTCTTTACAGGTTTTTAATAGAGAACGAATTTCATCTTCCAAGCTTCTGTGACATTTACATTTGACGTTTTTGCCTTAAAAATAAAGGGCGTCATATGTAACCAGCATACCCATTTTGATGATCGAAAGTCCTAGCGTTCTCTTGATATCGAAGGGAAAAGAAATTGATTAGGGACCGACCGACCAACTTTGAATCATCAGGCGATTTATTGCATAAATTTATCTTACGGACGATTCCGGAAATAGTTCATGTATCACGATTGTTGAGATCTATCTAACCGAGGAATCCGGACAAAATCGAAGTATCACTATTGCGACCGACCGACGTACTTTTCGAACAGTGGAATACCAATTACAACGGAATGAGTGCTAGAATGTATATTGAGAAAAATTATGACAGTGCAAAACACATGTTTTTTGTCAATAGTTTAAACGCTAAACGTTCACATCGACTTCAGTAAACAGTATTTACTAAATAATAAACGATAAACGATTAACTTATTCGAAAACATGTTTTAACAAATGATTAAATCGTTTTTCAGTTATTCATTTTTATTATGCTTACGTCATCGGCTATATTGATGGTCCTTGATAACGTCACAGTGTTGATAGCATCAGTGCACGTGACGGTGATCGTTTAACTCGTAGCAGAGTCTTAATCAAGCAGGGCAATCGTCTTGACGTCGAACCCTTTAAAAAAGCACCTAATTAACCATGATGGCTTAGCAAAAGGTGTCACCGATATTTAAACCATTTTAGCATCTCTTTGACACTCGCATTAACAAAAATTCATCCACCTTCTCCTCCTCATCATCAACATCCACCTCCTCCTCCTCCTCCTACTCATCATCATCATCATCATCATCATCACTATAACATCATCATCATAAGCAGCAGCTGCAGCAGTATACTGATAATTATATTCCTACTCCTCATCAACAAAACCACTATAACAATCATCATGACCATATTAATGGATTCACCACTATCACAATCATCATCATCATTAAAATAACGTCACTAAACTTACGTATTTCCGTCACCAAACTAACGTAACGACGTCTGCACATTAACGTAATGACGTCACCAAACTTACGTTGAGATCCGGTAGCGGTATCCACCTTGGTGATGCCAAACTTTGCACTCTCCGGCGCGTGTATGGAACAGGAAATAGCGTCATCCTGGTCGGTAACGGTGAACTGATGTACGGAAGTGCCCACTGGCGATAGGTCACTCAGCGGACCGGAAGTACCGCAAAATTGGTTAGAACGGGGGCCTTTAATGAAGATTTACTCTCTTTTTTTTCAATTTGAAAGTAAAGCATATGCCATATCTTAAGAATTATTTTTTATATAGAGAGGTAAAAAACAACTTGTGTAATGTATCCCATGATGTAGGCTATAATATCTAAGTCTACGCCCTTACAAACAAAATATATAGCATATATCTATGTCCATAGTGTTTTCGCTCAGTTATATCCATTATTATTTTATTTTTGGAATCACTGTCACAACTTTAGAAAATCGTCAAATATATAAAAAGTTTGTTTTTTCAATGTTGTCCAAGCAATATCAGGCCATATTTTCTTAAAACAAACGCTTTTCTTCATTATACCGTTTGCTTCACATCGGGAACTAAAATACACAACTTCTATGTCTGGAATCGAACGTCTCCTGTACCGCAATCCTCACGCCTCCCCCCCCCCCCCCCGACCCGCCCTCCCCTTTCGCCCGCCACGCTTTGGCGATCCACAAATGTGAATTATTTCATATATCTGTCATTGCATTGACCAAATGCAACCGTCCATAGCTTAGGGATGTATTGGACGCTGCTTTCCGGACACATCAACGGACCGACAGACCGAGCTACTCCGAAACACTGCGTTCATGCGGTCTTCCGATTGCGGTGCTCATGTAGGAGAGAATACCGGTAAATTCGATAAAGAAATGAGCCGCGCTGGGGTAAAACGGGGCTTAATGCATGTGCGTTAAGTGTCGTCCCAGATTTATCTGTCTAGTCTGCAGAGGCTGATCAGGGACGACACTTTCCGCTTTAACAGGATTTGTTGATAAAAAAGAGAATTTCTTTAAAGACTCTTTAACGTTCAAAATCAAAGACAATTTCATAAAGTATTTCGTAAAATAAAGTTAACACCTAAGCAATCAGTGTTCCTTATAGCAATAGCCACAATTTCAACTCTAGATGTCATATGATAACATATATTTTTGTAGATAAAAAAATGCTCGTTTTTATTTATTTGTGACACAATTAATTCCATTTTAATTTCCCGCGAATATATCTATTCATACGAAACACGAACACTAAAATGGTACCATGTTAGTGTTAATGTGTCGTATGAATACATATCGTTGCGGGAAACTAAAATGGAATTAAATATGCAAAACAATAATAAAAACGAGCATTTTGTGTCTACAAACGTCTATTTTACCAGACCACATCTGGCGTTGAAATTTCGGCAATTGCCATTAGGAACACTGATTTTTAATTGTTCAACTTTATTTTACGAAATATTGTACGAAATTTTCGTTGATTTTGAGTAGTAATGGGGCTTAAAAAGTAAAATGCCGTACAAGCGGACTGCAGAGGCTAATCTCAGACGACACTGTACGCACTTGCATTAAGCCCCGTTTTCCCAGAGCGCCGCTTAAATGTACACATACCGCGTCCGAAATGTCCACCTTGTAACTGCTGGTGATTTGGTCCGTCCCGTCACTGCACGTGATCGTCATGGATTCTACAGCGGTGACGTCATGATTCAGCGTACTCGCTGACCCCGCCTTCAGCCAAAGTTTGTAGGCTGCAGATAAAACAAATTGCAAACTTTAACTAGTTGACAATAATACTGCAAGAACTAAAAATATAAATTATTGAATAAAAAAAATCAGAGTAATGTAATAAAAACGAACATTATATGAAAATTATATATAAATATAATAAGAAATAACACATATTTAACAAAAAAATGAAGAAAATATAAATAATTCATTTAACATATTCAAATAAGTGCAAACGTACATTTTTTAAAAATAAGTTCAAAAAATGAAAACAGTGAAAACATAGTCAGCCTAAATGTTTAAAGAAAATAAAAATAAAACTCACTATATGTATCAGTATGAACTATCCAAAGAGTTTGTTTATTGTTGGTCAGATGACTCGTTTAGAGAAAATAGAGCGTAATTCTTGTTCATTAAAAATAATCACATAGCAGCCTGTGCAGTCCGCACAGGCTTATTAGGGACGACACTTTCCGCCTTAATGGAAAGTTTCGTTTATAGGCATTTCCGAAACGAAACTCCAGTGCAGGCGGGGCGTACTTTTTTAAAGTTTTTTCTTAGATTTGTAAATAATACGAACCTGATCCAACCGTTTTGATTTCAAACTTGGTGTTATCGACTGTGCACGTAATTGGGTTCGTGTCCGTGACGTCAAATGCATAGAGAGACCTAGCCGTTGTCGTGACGTCACTGATCGGGGTCGGGTTAACGGTCAAAAGAGAAACCGGAACAAACACCGGGGCCTAGAGAGTAGAGGTCAATTAATTCAGAAAAATTCACTCATTAAGTAGTTGCATAACATAAACTCAACCAGAAACGATAAACGTTTTATATAATTTTTAAATCACTTTATTTATAGACTTCTTAAACCGCTAACAAAATGCTAAGTAGAAGATGTCTGATACTTAAACATCTAAAGAGCAATTTATTAAATAAATACATTTATATGAGTATTGTCAAGTTGTTAAAGTAAATAATCGTTCACATTTGCCAAAATACTATAATTAGGTATACTTGTACTTATAATATGAAATCTTCAAATTGTGTTAGATTTTGAATGTATGGCTTTCAATTAAATCAAAAATATGTGATATATGTTTTCCTGTAGTTTATAGAGAAAAATATGCAATATTATTACTTATTTCGAACAGAAAAAAACTATTAATGAGACAAAAAGTGAATTCTTTCATTATCTTTTACGATCAAATGACGGATGTATTATTCCCGCGAAGGTCTTAAGTTTAAACCTCTTAAAATGTTAATAAACTGTTAAAAATAATTAAATAACAAGACAATAATTTTGTTCATCCGCTAGTAATGACATAGAAAATAAATATATTCACTCATTCATGAACATATTTTTTAATTAAATGGGACTAGGGATTTTTCTGAAATAATCACGTAATGACCTAAAAACGATGTCATTTTACAGTAAAAAGTGAACATGAGCGAAAGTTTTCACTTTCATCAAAACAGTAGATTATCATATTTAAAGAGAATTTTTTCGATGCATTATCCATTAAAAAGCATTAATAATATTAAGCAATAATTGAATTAATATTTCATATATGGTTCACTGATATTCCCCAATAAATAAAAAGAAAAAATAAGGTAAGCTCACACAATGTTTTACTCTGATAGATCTGGAATGCACCGAATTTAGCACTACTTTTAGAGCAAAATTAGCTTGGACAAAATACCCACATAAGACTAGCTTATTATCGTCGACCAGGATTATAACTGAAATTAATCTTAAATCACAAGTCAACTTGTTTCGACGTCAGCTTTCTTTAACGACACACTGTTCTTTACGTCACGTTGTGTATGACGTCACGCGATTTCTGACGGGTCACTGATGACGTAACACTTACTGTATTCGTAACGGTGACTGTAATTGTTCCGGTGGCGGTGTCGCCGCAGCGGTCGGTGGCAGTGATAGTCAGTGGATAACTTCCGGCACTCAAGGAGGCGCCGCTGCGAATATCATCTGAAAATTTGAATTGATATATATTGTTAAAGAATAAGGTATGGAGATAACCAGGGTTTTTTCACTAGACAATGTCGTCTAGATTTTTTTATTTATTTGAAAAGCCGTACCTATACATGTACTATGAAAACTAAGTACTGGAGGACAACGGCATACAACTATGTACATAAAGTAGTTGCTACGCCTGAAGAAGTTAAATACTGTTGAACAAGTTAAGTCATTGTAATGTTCACGTGCTGTCACTGTAAGTAACAAATGCCCCCAAAGAATTATTTTGACCCAAACGTTTGATATTGACCTTTTCTTTCTTGTCCTTTGAGATAGCAGCCAAGTTTTTGAATGCCATAATATAAAGTTCATCATTGGTTGGCAAAATTATGGATTATAATGCATTGTTGTTGTTGTGTTGTTTTTTTTTCAATCAAAATCAAGTCTGGTAATCGGCCCCACTCCCAATGGAAAAAGGTATATTTTTTCGAAATAGGAGCTAAAAATTCCCAATAGAAGGTTTGCAAAAAGAATTGATCTCAATATTTTGTCCATTTCCCATCCATATGAGCTCAACCTTAGTATGTATAATACTGAAATCACTTATGTTCTCAATTTTGAAGCATCTTTTAGCAAAACAATTACAACACTGATTTCCCAATTTAGGCAAAATGACGCAAATTTTCCACATCCAAAGGGACACGGCCTCATTCCCAAAATGGTAAAGAAAAACACACACTGTCGGTCAACTCTTGAAATTAAAAAAATTCATGTCCCATGTTCTCAAGAAAATTCATGTCCAACGATATCAAGAAAATTCATGTCCCACGAAATCAAGAAAAATCACGCCCCAAGAAATCAAGAAAAGTCATGTCCCACGAAATCAATAAAATTCATGTCCCACGAAATTAAGAAAATTCATGTCCCACGAATAATAATGAGTTTACAATATTCGAAGACCGGCTCATATCTATCATAGGCTGATCATATATTTCCTTGCTGAAAATAATCGTTTCAAGACGTACATCCCGTGGCAGTCTTAACCACCGAGGAAAGGGAACTTCCGGCAGTCTTCATGACGCTGAAACCGGAAGTAACCTCCACGAGATCGGTTGTGCCCGCATCCGTGACGTCAATGGTGAATATCGGCTGTGACGTCTTAGTGTCGCTGATTGTGACGCTATCGTCCACGATTACTGGATCCTCATCTGAATACGCATTAATGAAATAAATGCGAGCTCATTACATAACTATTTACTGATAATACAAATTATTTTCGGTTTTGTTTTTGTTTATTGGTTTCTTCTTTGTATGTTTTTTCTTCTTTAAGACATACTCAGACTCGCAGCAATCGTATTGATTATATCGATAACGTCAATCACATCAAATCATATGAATCACTCAATCACACCAAACATAACAACCACATATATCACATCAATGGCCAAAAGAACTTTAAAAAAGGACAAAGTGAGCGACGACCAAACCAAATGTTGATAGACGTACCCTTTTTTCAAACGATGTAAATATGTGAGAATCCCGTCGCTGGCGATATACATAGACAACCGCTACTTACTGGCAGTCACAACCGCTCCGGCGGCGTAGGTATTGGCAGTATCCGGCGTCATCGCCCAGGGAACTTCCGTCCCAACGACCGGGGCCGCCAGCACCTGGTTCTGGGTGCTCGAACCCGCTGCGACGCTGGGAGGAATGAGCTCTGCACCGGATGTGTACCTGCGTAACAATAACAAATAGGGGAATTCCACTTCGACCCGATTTCCCACGATTTGTCCCGATTTCCAATATTTTGAGGTCGGGGACATTCTTAGCTCAATCGGCGAAGGTCCTTACTCATTTGTAGTTAGTCGCGGGCCGATCGTAAGTTATTCCTTCAACTCGTGAGGTCCGGAAAAATCGTGGCCAGATTTTAAACGTGTTTAAAATTTGACCAAGACAGAATTTAATCGCAGTTGACTCGTAACAGCGTCGTAGTGCGTTCTTGGGCGTCGTGATAGAATCGTAGGTAATTCGTGACTCAATCGGGAAATCGGTGATCACGTGATCTGTCTACGAATCAGTTACGACTTTGTCAAGACTCTCAAGAGTTCACCCCGAGTGATTTGCGAGCCCGCTAAGATTCTCGCGATTTAGTAACGAAACAGTTACGATTTTGTAAAGAATGATTAAGAATTATTATTTTTCTATCATGTTTTTTGTCGAATAACCCACAGTAAGGAGTATAGATGCGTAGGAATTAAATCACGAATGCGGAGCACGAGTGCTTTGATAACACGAATCTATACTCCTTACTGTCGGTTATTCGACAACAAGCCATCATATAAAAATATTATTCATATTCTAACACGATTCGGATTGATTTGGTTCAAGCTTTTGGACGTGAAGTATATTTTCCAATACTCTGCCCCTCTTAGTACAAAATTCACTATTTAGTGACGTCATTGAATTGTACAAACATATGACGTCGTTTTCATTCATAAATATTTTGCAAATTACATCACTTTCATTGAGAACAACACTAATAGAAACTAAATGAACACACGTGTATTAATTCTTTTGAAAAGCTGACATGCTATAAATGTTTTCTTAATAACGTTTCTTAAAAAAAAACATTCTTTGCAGGCGTTGTCAAGCCACTTATCACTAAATATACAATTTGTTGTTTCATTACATTTATATACATGCTACATTTATTGCATTTCTTTTATAGCGGGATTTAGCACGTGCATTTTACTGCAATGTTTTCTTTATTCATTCGGAACTATTTTCGAAACATAAAGCTCCGCCCACAATTTATTGCAGAATAACCCACACTTGATTTCCTTCTATGTCAATAGAAAACAAGTCGCGTGCGGTGTTAGAATCAATATCAGTAGATATTGGCGCCGAATTAATGGGTGCGTTCGGTGAGGTCCTTGCTTAGTCGTGACCGATCTGCATCGTTCGTAGTACAGTCGCAGAAGATTCTTACACATCGTAGTGAAGTCGCGACCCTATTTGCAAGACTTCAACCGAACCCCACGATTCGTCGTAACTCAATCGTACCAGTGTCGTAACTGAATCGTAGACTGTCACGAGTCTTCCCGATTCAATAAATGTGATAAATCGTAGCGAATCTTGGGCTTGTTTTCGTGGTGGAATAGGGCCAAAAGACAGTCAACTGGTAACACTATTCACTTTTTACCGCGATAGCAGCACTAACATTCGCGGAAGGGCAGACCATCGGATACAATGTTTTCTATGAACCGGATGTGTATGAAGTGAATAGTGTTCATTTATTCACACACATATGAACTGTTTTATATATTGTATATAAATATAACAATCTTAAATCAAAAACGGCCATGAACATGGAGTGATGTCACACATACCACCCTATGACGTCATCGATTTCAACCTCTACTGTACCCGTCGACAAAGGAGTGTTTAGTCCGACGGCGGCTGAAAATAAGCGAATTTGTACATTTAAAATACAAAATAAAGAACGACAAACTATAAAGTAAATCATGTGGAAGTTCTTTATTTATTTTTATGTTATTGCTGAGAATTTGTTCATTTTAAATACATTATTAGGACCGGAAAATTATTAAGAAAATCATGTGAACGTTCTTCGTTCTCTTCTGACAAACACTCAATATACATGTCTGATGTTCAATATTTTGCTGTGCCGTTTATGTAATCAGAATATCGGTGACTAAAATTGTGGCAACTGATTGTTTTAATTTATAACGAACATTTGTTAGGCGTAGGTGTATAACAGTGTACTTGTTCTATTCGTGAAAAAAATCAAAGTAAAACAAAATAATCGAAACGCCGAATGTCATTATTCCCTCTTTAATTTCAGTGTAAAGATATGCGGATTTTTTTAATAACCTTCCGAGAATTAGCTTGTACTTTAGTGTGGAACTTGTTAAATAAAATCAAGTTAAGTTTGTCTGATCTCCGTTACCTGTAAATGCTTGTTGCGCAATAAGTTCGTAACTTGATGTCGATGTCGGCCGCCATAGATGCATCGTGACGTCCCAAATTGACGTCACAAAAAATTTCCAGTTGTTGAGCGTTCCGCAGCAAGGCGACTTGGAAGACCCAATAAAAAATGTCAGCCCTAAAAGTGGAAAGAGTTCAGATAAAAAATTATGTGTTAATTTACGTGTTTGTTATCAATGACCGTTTACGTGTTTGTTATCAACGACCGTTTACGTGTTTGTTATCAATGACCGTTTACGTGTTTGGCATCAATGACCGTTTACGAGTTTGTTTTCAATGACCGTTTACTTGTTTGTTATCAATGACTGTTTACGTTTTGGTTATCATTGACTGTTTACGTGTTTGTTATCAATGACTGTTCACGTGTTTGTTATCAATGACCGTTTACGTGTTTGTCATCAATGACCGTTTACGTGTTTGGCATCAATGACCGTTTACGTGTATGTTATCAATTACATTGAGTTCACTTTGCATATATAACAATAACGATAAAACGGAGGAAAATATGTCTAAAACGACCTACCGATACCAGTTCCGGTATTGGCAATGTGCGCTCCGGGGTTAGATGTCCCGAAGTCGCCACATCCTTCTGTGAATGAGAAAACTTAGTGCTTTTAAACCTCGCAGCGCTTTGATAAACAAATAATGAAAGTTGTATCAATATTTGTTGTAGTACAGAAGTAGTCACTTAGTTACAGGAACAACAGCAACTTAATTTATATAATAAATTAATACTAATGGAAGTTTAAGTAAAAATGATGATGACCATCATCATCATAATCATAATCATCATCATCATCATCATCATCATCATTATCATCATCATCATCATCATCATCATCATCATCATCATCATCATCATCATCATCATCATCATCATCATCATCATCATCATCATCATCATCATCATCATCATCATCATCAGAATCATCATCATCATCATCATCATCATCATCATCATCATCATCATCATCATCATCATCATCAGAATCATCATCATCATCATCATCATCATCATCATCATCATCATCACAGTTATTTGTTTTTAAATTCAAATAAAAACAATTTACATTGAATACAAGCTATTCCTAATTAAAGAAGCAGTAGTAGTAGTAGTAGTAGTTGTTGTTTTTGATATTTCATGTAAAAGTAGTTCTTTTTGTTGCTGTTGTTGTTGTTCTAAAAGAAAATTTGTTTGCTGATGATGTCGTCGGTGTTTGTCAAGATGATGGAAGTGGTACCGATACAGTTACTATATTAATGTCATTATTAAGGTGGTGTTGTTGATGATAATGATGAAATTTGACGTCACAATAACAATTTATACTTATTACATGCACATAAAATTGTCCTCAGAATGAAAACACAACCGAAAAACCTTCTTCTTTCCAAAACCTGCATGTTTAGATTCTTTGAACTTGTTTAAAAATCCTTTAAGTCCCTCCTCCCTTATAATATTTGTTCCCTTAAAGTCTTATTACTCTATCGAATGTTCCTTTGCTCGTGAAATAATTCCATTTGATGGATACGTTGTTTATTAATTGATAAAAGTTATGTAATTAAAAGTCCTGTATCTTTCTTGGTATAAAGCTCGTTTACTTCTCTACTATATTGCAACGCATGTAGAAAATCAGTTTATAACATTAGACGTCGATGACTTAAAACATTAGACGTAGATGATTTTAAAAAATAAACGTAGATGCGTATTTGCGAAATAAAATGTAACTGTTTACTAATACGCTATTTAATGTTGAACGTTCAAATTATTACAACTTATACAGCGGTGCATTTTAATCATATTAGAATTTAATTAAAATCAATCAATAAGAAAAGCCCACATCACTCTATCATCCATAAACTTGTTAATTTCTCATTGTTTACGTTTGACGCACGTCTTTAAACATTTCATTTAAAAATCGCTCATATTTCATAGAATAAAACCTGATTCATTTTCAAATAGATGCTGTATACAAGCAATGTGGAGCCTTCTTACACTCAAAGTGAAAATCAATAACTGCAATAGAAAGTGTATTAATGGTTAAACTTATTATGATAATCTCTGATCCATTCAAAAGAAGTAGCATCAATGCATGTTTATAATTGACACGACCAGACATTAAAATCATCGTAAACATTAAACATAAACAACCATTCATCAATGCTGTGAACAGATGGTTTAAATACGTAGACAGTCATAAATTGTGTTTACCTATTTTAATTACTTATGTGATCAATGAAATAAAATAAAATTGAATTAAATTAAATATGTTAATATGCTTTATACACTCATACATTTGGACTGTGCTCCGTGAAAAAGCGGTTTAATGCATGTGCGTAAACTGCCGTCCCAGATTAGCCTGTGCTGTTCGAATAGGCTTATCATTGACGACACTTTCCGCAAAATTTTGACTTTTGCTAAGAAGAGACTTGCTTGAAACGAAAATATCATGAAAGCGAAATGTCGTCCCTGATTAGCCTATGCGGACTGCACAGGCTGTTCTGGGACAACACTTTACGCACATGCATTGATCCCCGTGTTCACAGAGCAAGGCTCATCAAACCGAACGTGTCACAGTTTTGTTTGTTTGTTTGTTGTTAGATTTTTCACTAATTTCTCTGTTTTCCACGATATGCATTCACGTCAAGGCGCTCACTTTACCAACTCTCACTTACCTTGGTTTGTTGGTTTAGCAGTTCTAACTGAACATACATTGGCCAGAAGCAACGGCCTTGGCGTTTAAAGATCGCTGTGTCGCAAAGGATATTGTGTCCGCCTAGCGATCGGGAGGTCACGGGTTTGATCCCCACTGTTTGAGCGTTGTTAAGTTCTCACCCATAGACAGCAAGTACTGGCTAGGCCCAGGCAACGGACTCAAGAGCGTTTCATATAAGCCTAAGACTTTCTATGCGATCGAGCTAAAAACATGGTTTTAAACTAATAGCTGCCTTATTTCAATGAGAGGTATGGGGAGGGTGGCCGTAGAAAGGTTTGAATAACCAGCCCGCGCAATAGTAATGTGACCTGAGACCGGACCGAGGAACCGACTCGCGACTCTCATATTTGGTGCCAAGCACTCTACAAACTGCGCTAATCCGTCTTAGTAGGGACGAAACTTTCTCCCGGGGGTTGGTTCTCGGGAAATTCTTCCCATACCTCCAAATCAAGAAGGACATCAGTGCAGTTAGAACTGGTAAACCAGCTTACCAAGGGAAATTAGCGTATGTTTTTCTTCCTGTCTGTGTTCGTACGTCAGTACGATATGTAGCAAGTAGGGTACAATAATCATGTTACAATAATTCAATGTTCGAAGGGCAGGGGGCATAATTTTCGAACAAGTTTTAACGAAGCCTGATGCAGAATTGCACATGCGCATTTTTTCGTATAAGGTAAAGTGCATGCATGTATTATTGGTGTACCTTAAATAGTGTAGGAGTTATAATCGGCAATCGGCAAATTGTTTGTCTACGGACACACAGACGGTCAGACAGACAGACAGGAAGACGGACGGGCAAGGACAGGAAGTAAAACAGACATAAACACACACGAATATTGCGAATCCAGCATACCGTTATACTTTGTCTTGACTAAATCGATGGTTTTAATTAAATGTATAAGTATCCATTATTAGGCTGCAGCTTTGAATATTTTGAAATAGTTTACACAACTAAAGATAGACTTTAGGTGATCATAACATGCAACGTAGACGCTGTTTCGTGCGATTTGGAATATAAACAAGAACACGCTTTTGTACCAATTCAGTTTTGTTTATTTTATATAAATATTAGATTGTGTTATTTTAATTTTAAACGTAAATAAAATATGAATTCATCGCAACAACTTTTTGTATTACATATAACATATTCAAACATATTTACATGTTATTTTATGTTACATATATACAAATATATTTACATATACAACATATTAAATTATATATTCAAATATTAACATATTTAGCAACCATTAATAATAATAACAAAGGCACAACTTTGAACATTATGCGATAAAAAGAATAATACGAGCAGCGTTTTGGGAAAACTGGGTTTAATGCATGTTAACATGCAAATCAGGGACGACAGTCTCCGCTTTTATGGTATTTTTCGTTTAAAGAAAGTCTCTTCTTAGCGAGAATCCAGTTTTGGCGGAACATGTCGTCCCTGATAAGCCTGTGACTTATTAGATCTACCATAATTAACAAGCGTTGAAGCGAACACGTGTAAATATCGCTTGTCATTGATGTATGATATTAAAGCGTTACGTATAACACACGAACTGTTTTATCAATACTTGTCATACATTCAAAAATGTGTGAAAAGCAGAACTTATACATCGATACCGCATTATTCGCATTTGTTCAGACCAAAAATGTACGCTTAACAATTACAACATTCACAGAAGACACACATGATGAATTTGGTACAAAATAAGTCGAATGAACAATATAACATTCAATACGGAAGCACACTGGCTATTTTCTCCCACAAAATCTAAACACATGTGTAATTGTATAAATTCCTCCAGACCTCGACGTCAATAGATAGAACATTCGAATCAACGAAACGTATTTGTAACATCGTCACAACTAACGCATGCGTTTGTTCATTTCGTTGTCACAGACGAACAATTGATGCTTAGTCCATAGGGTATGCGAGCTTTTTCCGGATGCGACATCTGGATGCAAGCGCATTTTTTCGACGAGAGCCGAAAACCGCCAAATGTGATCACGAGATTACATGACGCTGCATCAATCCAGGAGGTCACTAGTTCTTTTATTGTCTGGACGTCGCCCGTTCCTTCCGTCATTATAAACTCCTCGACGTCAATGCCGTAAAAAACATCGATCTTGTCGAGGCTCATGCGCGAGGCGCCGTTGCTAGGCATGGTCTCCGTTGTTACGGCCGTCCGCGCATGCGCGCTGAGTTCCGCAGCGTCCAGTGGGCCTCCGAGGTAGTCCCGGGTGGCCAGCTCTAGGTTGCACTCCGGGAGAGCTGAAATGAAGACACAAACTCTTTGCTTACTAAATATACGTTATTTTATTAAGTCACTTTATACACCTTGCGAAATGTGTATTACTAAATTAAGTTTATTTAATCAGTAAGCTATTGCATGTTTCGGTGGGTTGTGTCTCATGAGTTGGTTGTGCGACAGTCCCGCTGTCACAATCATACACTAATATATTTATTATATACATGTACCTTATTATGGCCAAATGCAACGTAACAAGCCATCAATCAAACAAAGTATTAATAATTCGATACAAAAAAGGAGAATGTTGTAGAAAAAGCGAAAACACAGTTTTTCGATAGTTCAAACCAATGAATACGGAAAATGATTAATAATCGTCAAACAAACGGGAAACCTGTCTATTTTTTCTATACTTTATTTGCACCAATGTTTGAATGTGATTATATGTTGATAAATAATTTATGCCAACACGTATCTATGGATATGGGCCGTGCTCTGTGAAAAAGGGCTTAAATGCATATGCGTAAAGTGTCGTCTCAAATAAGCCTTTGCAGTCCGCACAGCCTAATCAGGGACGACACTTTCCGCTTTTATGACATTTTTTTGTTTAACAAAAGTCTCTTCTTAGCAAAAATCAAGTTTTAACGGAAGTTTCTCCCCTGGTTAGCCTGTGCGAACTGCCCAGGCTAATCTGGGACCCACATGCATAATCCCCATTTTCGCAGAGCGCGGCTCATATATAATTAACACCACAGCGTACCTGTGGATATGTTATTAACACAACTATGTTCTATAGATATGTTGCCAACATGTACCTATAGATATGCAAATAAGGACAACACCCAAATATGTGTATATGTAATTACTTCCAGCACGTACCTCGGATGTGATTCAGCAGATGAAAGGTCGGAATGACAGACTGCGGGTCCAACATGTGCAATTTGACGAACAGTGTGTTCATCGCCATGTTGTATTCCTCCTCTGTCACATGACCGCGGACTATTTTCTGCACCCATCCCATCGTCCAAGAGGGCTCCGTCATGCGCTCAATTATACGCTCCGCCCACTCCGGCCTGAAAGTAGTCCGTCGTTTTTTTTATTATAAATTCCCACATGGTCGACAAAACGACAAACATTCGAGGCATATTTCTTGCTATTCCAACATATGAAATCCACGAAATTTCGTGTCCATGAAAAAGTTGTAGTTTTTTTAACCACGAACTTTCTTGCAAACGAATTTAAATAATTAAACATTCTTTAAAAAGACAAAGAACAAGCTTACCCATCATCGTCAATGAAGTCTTGCAAACTGATGTTCGTCCGTGCGTCTCTCACTACGGACGAGTACAGAGTGCAGTACATGGAGAACCCTGCAGAAAACAACAACAACAAATAACAAGTCCGGTCGGACTTTCGAGGTTTCGACAGTAGTAATTTTACGGCGTTCAGCTCACTCTTTTCCACGAATACCTGGTTTTCAAATGCTAGAATACTTAGTGATGCCAGTAAGGCTTGATTGGTCATTGTCGGCTCGGGTACTACTTACATGTTCCCCGGGTACTCTTAAGTATACTTACATGTACCCCGGGTACGGTAAATATACTAAAAGGTATCCGGGAAATTTAACGCTAAATCGGTCGTTGTCGGCTATTTTTTTTAATTAATTATACTCACATTTATGTCAATTTTCTGTTAAATGGCCTCTATATTATCGAAACTCATACTCAAAAAGCCTGTTGATGCAGTTTTTTTTTTTAAGATAAGTTTGTTTATGATAATCGGTAGCGCATTTCACGACATCGGGCTTTGGACGGACATACAACTCGGGTACAGTCTAATATCGACCGGGTACGATAAAGTATATTTACCATACCCGGGGTACATGTAAGTAATACCCGAGCCGACAATGACCAATCGATCGCCAGTAAGTAATAACTGCCCTGCTGGAATCAGAGGCAGGAGAGGAATGGCCATAGAAAGGTAATCGACCAAATAAATATTTAATGTGTATATTACAATTTAATCGGTATATCATTCTCCTGAACTTAATGCATCTTCAATTATCAAATTAGTGCAAAACATGTTAAATATTATAGTTATGTTTTACTTTTTCATTTACTTTTTATTTACACTCAACATGAAATAGAGGGTCGATATATCCGGATATCCGACTGAAGGTTTGTGAAATGGCATCTTTTTATTTAGTGCATTGTCCTTATTATATTTATTCTGTAGATACTTTTTTTTAATAACAAATGGCATAAATCAATATTTACCCTATTTCTTCCAATGTACACTAGTGTACAGTTCAGTCAGCACATTTTCCAAGTTATTCTTTTCGATCATACAGTAAAACTTGTACGGATCCTCTCCTTTTGAAATGGCCTCGCAAATGACTGCAGCCGTCAGGCTGTGAATCGGAAATCCCCGTAAATCTTCGTCGGTTATTCGGGGATCTTTCGTCACTTCCGGAAAAAATACTTCGTGAACACTTGGGTGTAGTGTTATGCAGTTCAGCAACAGATCACGTGACTCTTGGTCACTAAATTGACGCCATTTTTAAATGGCGTCAATGATTGCAAAACGTCTAAAGTCAATCCATTATGTTTTGGTTTACTAGGTCCGGAAAATATTTGAAACCTTTATCTTCATTTCTCTTCTTAATAACTGGACGTTTTACTGTCTTAAAAGAGGACAGTCTTTGTACTTCAACATTCAACCTGTTTGTGCTTTTCTCCACTCCGGAGTTACTTGCTTTTGACATTTTTGTAAACTCAGAAAATGAAGTTACTCGCAAATAAGTAGTCTTTACTTTCGTGTTCTTGAATGTCGTTGCATTATATCTTGAGAGAATTGTAGATGTCTGAAAGATAAGAAACGCTTATAGTAGTATTCCAACAATGTATTTGAAGAATGCGGATAAACATATTTTTTTTCAATTTAAGTGAACACAGCAAAATATAGTTATAGAACAAATTGTCCATGACATTGTGCTTTGAAAACAATTAGTCTACAAAAGTATTTAGTTTTATTATATAATCATTGGCAATATAACACTAAATAATTAACAATATATGCTATTAATATACCGTGCTGCCATTTCAAACATGTTGACATTATTTTTAATTTTCAAAGAGGCGTGCCTGACCCATGTGATATAATAAATGTGGGTCATATAGAATCAGTCGACATATGTCGCCTGCGTAGATCATGTGACGACGATATTAAACTAACCTCTGTCGCAGTTATAGTACAATTGTTATTGCTATATATCCATAGTTGTGGCAAAGCTATATGCATTCTATTGTTAATTCGTTATTGTTTCTCATATTGCACTCGTTGTTTCGACATTCGTGCCGGAAGGTCTTATCATCAAATGCGTTAAGATAGCAGATACATGTAAGCATTTATTGTCTTCAACAAAGGGTAAACGTTGTTTGATATTGTCCGCAATATATAAAACCATTCTAAGAATTTGTGGAATGTGTCTAATTGTAAATAGTTTTATTGCATTGTTGAGTGCCGGCATGGAAATATCTGACAAAGCTGTTCATTCATTAAAGGAAACTTTTCACAGATTGTGGCATGATTTATGGTTGTCATTAAATGCTGCTTTTTTAATAAATAGCTTAAGTACAAACAAGAATAAAATTAAAGAAAGAACAAAGGTAACCCACAACTGGGCTCAAACCATTGACCCTTGGTGTAAAAGTCTAGCGCTTTAACCACTCGGCCATCCTTCCTAACATAGTCTTTGACGTAGTAAATACTACATACTACTATAAGCAATCCTTGTTATATCACAATATCTAACGATATCAACAGAACTCTCCAAATTATTCAATCGTTTCGCATTTGTAACGCTTGATTTTTTTTTCATTTTTTTTTCATCGTCAAGAGATGCATATAAAGGATTTTTAAAGATCACGGTAAATGTCAGTATTACTGTTTCCTCGCAAATATTATGACTACAACAAAAAAATGCAAATCTTATACATATTTTTTTTAGTTTGTCAATTTACCAAAAAATAGGAACCAGGAAATTAATGCATCTTTTTTTATTTTTATTACTTTCATGCATTACTTTATTGTTTGTTTAAAATAGATAAACGTATAGTTTTTTTATTTATGTATTTAATTTATAATTCATTAATCGCTTAATATTTTAACAAAAGTACTTACGATCGCATAAATCCGAACTGTTTTTATTCCGCACACAGCATTCAATTCTCAATATCGACCAAAGGTATCTATATATTGATTTTAAAATCCAAATTTCAACTATAAAAATCGCAATACATACAAGACAGCCATGATTTTGACTGCCTTTAAGTATTTCATCGAAGTTAAATTTCAATATCACGCCATACATATCGTACTTATTCTATTCATAACTTAATTGGTATTTCTATCGTAATTCTATCATGATTTGTCCATATTGAAGAACATTTTCCTATTATACCGAGCAAGTCCACCTTTCGTATGATAACAAACGCCTATTGAGCAAAAGAGAGCGTGAAAATTTGTAACACACGCCCGGTTGAATGGAATCTTAAACTTAAAAAGTCAGTTTTAAGTGATCACCGAAATTGGAACAAACTTGTCCCATTATTATATTGTGTTGCACTACGCCACACTTATGTTATACGTGTACTGTAAACTCGTTTATATTGGTAGGCGTGAAATTTAGCATTTTTCATGGACGTGTAAAATCGTTTATTTTTGTTATGTGTGCTGTTTGTTCGGAGAAAAAAAAACATGAGGGAATCGCGTCGTTCATTTCCTATTTATTTTTAATAAATGCGTGGATGATCGGTCAACCCTCGGAACCAACGAAAATTAATACTTTACGAATACTAATGATTTTACGATATTTCATTGTTTTCTGAAAAGTGCAAAATGGCGACAGCATCAAAGTTGTGTGACTAATGCGTGACATTTCGATGTAAATACTATGACAGGACTGCCTAACGGAATAGGCGTAATTACGGAGCTGAAACATGCAGGCGTGTTCTCATAGTAGGTCAATTTACATAAGAAAGACCTATGTACAGAAAAAATAGTATATACGTATATACTCGTGCTAGGACCATTGCGTTAACCAGCTCAAACAGGAAAGATAGAGTACGATCTATATACTCACAGTATATTATCAGACAGTAAATATATTACACTCTCTGTGAAAACTGGGTTAAATGCAATTGCGTTAAGTTAGCCGCACATGCTAATCAGGGGCGACACATTCCGTCCTAACTGAATTTTCTCTTACAAGACACTTCCTTTACAAGAAAAATACTGTAAATGCATGAAGTGTCGTTCTGGATTAGCCTGTGAAGTCCTACCTGGTCAATATTGGACGCGATTTTACGCATATGCATTAAGCCCCGTTTTCCCAATGCGCGATTTGTATGTTAGATTTATACTCGCTGTATGGTATCAGACAGTAAATATAATTAGTTGCCTCAAACTAAACATGCGCAAGTGACATACGAACCAAATAGTCGAAATTAACTACTAATAAACATAATAATAATAATAATAATTATTATAATTTATTAAAAATAATTATTATTATCATTACAATTATTATTATCATGATTATTATTATTTTATCATCATTATCATCATCATCATCATCATCATCATCATCATCATCATCATCATCATCATCATCATCATCATCATCATCATCATCATCATCATCATCATCATCATCATCATCATCATCATCATCATCATCATCATCATCATCATCATCATCATCATCATCGTCATCGTCAGCAGCAGCAGCATCAATATCATCATCATCATCATCATCATCATCATCATCGTCGTCGTCGTCGTCATCATCATCATCATCATAGTTATTTAATTTGTATTATTGTTATTAACAGAAACAATCTTACCTCGCCATTACGAAATCCAAATCTGTTACAGCATGGGCAAAAATGCAAAACATAATATCTGGAAAGTTGCGTATGAAATAAATGAAACAGCTGGTTTCAGTATCGCTTTACTATGGTAAAAATAATCACATATTTATCAGTGCATCAACTGTTCTGTAACTGTATCGCGTCGAAATGGTTTTATTTGTTAAATATTGATAGTTGTCAGAATTTTTTGTTAAAATACTTGTATGTATCTCGGAAAACAAATTATTTTCTCAACACCGAACTCTCAAGCATATAAGGGGACCAAGAAATTTTTGAGAAAATCATAGACGTGACTCGATGTTTTCACAGTTTAATTCAGACAGTGCAAACATTCTTATTAATCCAATCGATTGTTTGACTTTTGATTTCTTTGATAAGTGTTGCATTTATACTACTACTACTACTACTACTACTACTACTACTACTACTACTACTACTACTACTACTACTTATAATAATAATAATGATAATAATAAAAACAACAGTTGTAATAATAATGATGATAATAATAATAATAATAATAATAATAAAAATAATAATAATAATAATAATAATAATAATAATAATAATAATAATAATAATAATAATAATAAAAATAAATAAATAATAATAATAATAATTATTATTATAAATAAAGATAATAATAATAATAATAATAATAATAATAATAATAATAATAATAATAATAATAATAATAATAATAATAATAATAATAAGATAAAATGATAATAATAATTAGACACACCCATGTCACATCAAAGTATCTATCTATTTAATTCAACTATGTCAAATAATAAACTATAAATATAGTACTTGCTAAGACATTTTTTACACACATTGATTCACTATTTCAATCTTCAATGTTCTACTTTATTTACATAACTTTTAAACGAATTGGCTTTTAATACAAGTCATTTCCATCGTCACCGAAATCGTGATTGTAATTACTATCTTCGTGCCACGCCATTCTTTTGTGACCAACGTTATGTTCTTCAGACATCGCATCGTCATTGTTGGCGTCATCAGCGACGTCTTCATTGTTGACGTCACTCTCAACGTCATTATTGAAGTCGTCCGCGACACCACTCTCGACGTCCGTAATGACATTACAAGTGCCGTCACGCTCTACAACAGCGTTGACGCCATCCACGACGTAACGCCCGACGCCCACATCTTCATACCCAGTGACGTCATTGGTGACGTCACAATCAACGACACCGGCCGTGGTTGAGTCAACGAAGTCAGCAGCAATAGCGCATGTAGCTCCGATTATTCGCTTACGCTGCTTTCGTTTGCATACCACAGAATAAAGCTGACCAAACGAAGCGGTCGTGGATTCCATGTCGTCGCCGCCGTTTTCCGACGAGATTTCCTGCGACGCAACCATTCCTGAGCTACTCGGCGTCGGCGTCAAAGTATCGGTGACGTCAGCGTAGTCGTTCAACGAATAACGCAACTTGGAATAGTCGTCGTTTAGCGATTTCTCCGTTTCTCCGATGATTACGTCGATGGATAACTTCGCGTAAGCTCTCGCCAGATCGTACGGATTTATTGGCGTTGACGATAACATGCTGATGGATCGTCGATGAAGCGACCGAGATTTCTCGACCTCTTTTATCGCGTACTTCGTTTGCGCCGCTTTGGCTAACCTATGTCGTACGAGAAACACGATAAGACAAACGCAGACGACAACAGCGACAACGCATGGTACGGTAATTTCAATAACCAAAATCAACGAATTATCGTTGTCGTCATTCTCCTTCGCTTGGGCTGTTGTCGATGGGAAAGTCGGCGGCGACGTGGGAAACCCATGGAAAACACGTAACGTCAAAGGGACGCTGGCGTTCCTCTTCCGCTCGGACGATTCCGTTGCCTGAAATGCACAAGTTAATAAATAAGAGCAAAATCACTTTAGATATATTACTACTGCTACATCAACTACTGGTATACTGCCTCGATTGCTAATGATGCTAATGATGCTAATGATGCTAATTATAATGATGATGATGATGATGATGATGATGATGATGATGCTGCTGCTGCTGCTGCTGCTGCTGATGATGATGATGATGATGATGATGATGATGATGATGATGATGATGATGATGATGATGATGATGATGATGATGATGATGATGATGATGATGATGATGATGATGATGATGATGATGATGATGATGATGTTGGTGATGATGAGGGGGAGGAGGAGTCGGAGGAGGAGGAGTCGGAATTGGTGGAGGGGGAGGAGGAGGAGGATATACAGGATAATGGAGACTATAGTTGCGGAACATATATGGGCGCAGAATAAATAAAAAATAGCTTCAACTCAATTCAGACACCACTAATTCCTCTGAAGTTCTTTCATCTGAATTACCAAGATTATCTTAATTTCATATTGCAATAAAGTTTGCATTGATGACGTTATAAGACAAAGTACATGATTGAGCCGCGCTCTGGGAAAACGGGGTTTAATAACTGCGCAGTCCGTACAGGCTATTCAAGGGCGACTCGGTTCTTATGGGATTATCGTTTAAAGAAATTCTCTTCTAGACTAAAATCCAGTCTAGGTGACAAGTGTCATCCCTGATTAGCCCGTGCGGACTGCGACACTTGGCGCATATTGCTCACATGAAACACCAATATCGCAAGTCAGATGATCACAATAAATGTTTTGTACCATTAATTGATAATTTTAATATTATTCTATATCAAATAAATTCATCCATTGGACATTTTTCATATGTACTACGTGACCGTCCAATATATTCCGGTATTGCATCCAATAAGTCTGTATTTGTTGCAATTGTTTTATAAACATAAAAGCCGTTACCCAGAAAAAGTATCCGAATGTACAATAATCGATTGAAACAGGCGCTTTTATTGAAAATAGCATACTAGATGCAATAAAAGCGTCAATCGTGATACATCGGCTATCTCGGATTCCTCCGTAAGATAGGCCTCGTGGCTAACGGTCGCCATATTGCCTTGTATTACTACTTTACTACCCAAAAGGTTGTCAGTCTATTGTTATGAGGCTGTATACGATGCGCGTTGAACTAGCGCCAAACTTTTTACCGAAACTTTGATATTAAGAGCACTATTAACGTTCATTTGTGTTGCATTTTGACCTATTATCCAAGTGATTTACTTTTCCATTATTATTTAATCACCCTATCATCCAATTTTTAAGATGAAATTACGGTGTTTACAAAACCAATCAAACCGAAAGTGAAACTGGATGCATTACGTTTCGCGATGTAAACATTAAATATTTGTTCAGTTTGAGGAAGCGAATCGATAATAGACGTTGGAATATGAATGCAATACAGACTATATTGCCGATTGTAGTACTGGCTAAAAAATACCCTTTATGACAGGTTATGTATAGAACGTTAATCAAATAGTGACCATAAATCACTACAAATGTCTGGGTTGTTCATTAACCCATTTATGCCCAGTGGACTCTCCCTTCCTTCTAAATTGGATCAATTTATTTCCAAAAGTAGGGGTGTCTGTAATATTAATTTCTATATTTAGAATATTTCTTACAGAAATTTCTTTAAGCAAACAGCGCAGACCCAGATGAGACGCCGCTTTATGCGGCGTCTCATCTGGGTCTACGCTGTTTGCAATGTCTTTTTTTCAGGACGCTAGGCATGAATGGGTTAATATAATTAATGCACGTTTCTGATCTAATTGCCTGTATCTAGTTGTAATTACCATGATATTGATAAAATTAAAACGTTTTTTTCATAAATTAACATTACATGTTTTATTTTTATCATTTAGGGAATATATAATTGTATCATTATCATCATTAAATATTCTGAAAATGATCTAAATTATCATGATTACTTTAAAGTAGAATTTTTAAATTTTACTCATTATTTTTATTTTTTTTGCACATTTGCTTGATTCAAAATAAAATGTATTAATAAGGGTTTCAGTTGTTAGTTTTAACCCATTTTTAGTTCGATTAAATTTAAAGTACTAACTACGTACATGTATGTGAAATGCTCTTGAGTTCGTTTCCTGGGCCTAGAACCAGTACTTGGGTGTCTCATGGAGATTTCTTAAGAATGCTCCCACACTGGGGATCAAACCAGTGACCTCCAGATCATTAGGTGGACACCACATCCATTACACATCAGCGACCTTAAATTAGTTAATTACTTTAGTATTGCAGCATTATATAATGTAATGTTGCTACATATTTTTGGAAAATGATTAATGTGCAGTACTAAATAAATCTAAATTCAAACAATTTTAGTTGTGTATATTGTGTGATTATTAGTTACAAATTCCCTTTTTACAGGTATACTGGATTATGAAAGACTGATAAACATAAAATTGACAACTCATCTCCCCAACGATACTTTGTGTGGCTCATTCTCGGAACAAACCCATAGTCAGTGAGAAAACTACAGTGTAAAAAGATCACTTGATTGTGACAATTATGGCTGACCAAGCAAATGTTATCATTTAAAATAAAGAAAACTTCCAGTTCAATATACATTTTATACCAATTATGACATTGGCCAACACAGAAAATAATTATAAGGTTGATTTTCCAAAAATTGACTGTTACAATTGGATACTGTTTTAAGCTTCACTCTACTTTGTCTGAAAATAAAAGTCCTAAATGATGTAATAGAAACATACATATTTAATTTTTAGTTTAACAAGGATATATATATACATACATATATTATAATATCTTTTTATCGATGGTCAATCAATTTAAGTTTAACTCATATATACATACACATTTTATACATGTGTATGCTTTGATTTTTTTCTATTGAAGCCAAATTAATATCCCATTAGATAGATAGATAATATCACAGCAGTATTCCTATTTTGTTTGCAAGTACTGCAGAAATCATGGATTATTATTTTACTGAGTCAGCCTTAATCTTTATATTGTAATTGTTAAAACAGATTAAGATGTGCATTATACAATTGAGGATGCATCAAGATTAAAAAATGGTACATGTATAAATTAATAAAGAATCAATAACAATCAGAAACTGTGCTTTTTTTCAGTATTGTGTGAAAGGATTTGAAGTAATGATGTGTTTTTGAAATATGATTTATGTGAATTTGAATAAATATATAAAATTTAGTGATTTTCTCAGACAAAAACTGTTAATTACATACTAAAGTATTCAGAATGTATTATTGTAATATTCATTGGAATTTTTTAGTACAAAAAGCACTTTTCCCTGGCATTTGTATTTATAGTAATTGCATATTTTATAATTCTGACAGCATTTATAAACTGTGTTCATGCAAGCATGAACACGGTTTCATTTTTTGAGTATTTAAACAAGAGGGCCATGATGGCCCTGTATCACTCCACTGCTGAAAAAAGGCTGAAACAAATTTCTCTGCATGTGCAAATACTTAAATATAGGCCCTATTTAAGCACATGTACACTTTTGTGACCATCTGGGCTGGGTCAAATTTAACCCCAGGGGCATAATTTGAGAAAACTTTGTAGAGGACTACTATATCTCACTACATACAAAATGTGGTAGCCATAGGTCCTAGAGTTAAGGACAAGAATATTTTTAAAGTTTTCACAAAAAAAAGCAAGATATAAGCGTATATAATGTTAAATTTTGTGACATGCGGGTCAGGATCAAATTTGACCCAAAGGGCATAATTTGAACAAACTTGGTAGAGGACTAAAAGATGTTACTGCATACCAAATTTGGTAGCCATAGTCCAAATGGTTTTCGACAAGAAGATTTTTAAAGATTTCACAAAATAGGCGCTTTAAAAGCATTTATTCAATTTTGTGACCCCCCGGGGCAGGGTCAAAGTTGACCCAAGAGGCATTATTTGAACAAATTTGGTAGAGGTTTATTAGATGTCACTACATACCAAATTTGGTAGCCCTAGGCCCAATGGTTATGGACAACAAGATTTTTAAAGTTTTCACAAAATAGGCCCCATATAAGCGTATGTTCAGTTTTGTGACCCCGGGCAGGGTCAAATTTGACCCAAGGGGCATAATTTGAACAAACTTGGTAGAGAACTATAACATGTCACTACATACCAAATTTGGTAGCCCTATGCCTTATGGTTAAGGACAAGAAGAGTTTTAAAATTTTCACAAAATAGGCACTATATAAGCATATAATTGATTTTGTGGCCCCCGGGGCAGGGTCAAATTTGAACCCTGGGGCATAATTTGAACAAACTAAGTAGAGGACTATACAATGTCACTACATACCAAATTGTGTAGCCCTAGGCGTAATGGTTATGGACAGGATTTTTTTTAAGTTACAAAAATGTATCACAAAATAGGCATTATATAAGCATATGTTCAATTTTGTGACCCCTGGGGCAGGGTCAAATTTGACCCTAGGGATTAAATTTGAACAAATTTGGTGGAGGATTATTAGATGTCACAATATACCAAATTTGATAGCCCTTGACCGGATTGTTAGTGACAAGAAATTTTTTGAAGTTTTCACAAAATAGGCCTTATATAAGCATATGTTCAATTTTGTGACCCTCGGGGCAGGGTCAAACTTGACCCCAGGGGCATAATTTGAACAAACTTGGTAGAGGACTATAAGATGCCACTACATACCAAATTTGGTAGCCCTAGTCCCAATGGTTATGGACGAGAAGATTTGTAAAGTTTTCACAAAATATACCCTATATAAGCATATGTTCAATTTTGTGACCCCCGGGGCAGGGTCAAATTTGACCCCAGGGGTATAATTTGAACAAATTTGGTAGAGGACTATTAGATGTCTCTACATACCAAATTTGATAGCCCTAGGCCCAATGGTAATGGACGGGAGATTTTGAAAGTTTTCACAAAATAGGCCTTATTTAAGCAAATTTTCAATTTTGTGACCCCCAGGGCAGAGTCAAATTTAACCCCAGGGGCATAATTTGAACAAATTTGAAAGAGGTACACCCCAAGAACATTCCTAAGAAATTTCATCAGAATTGGACCAGTAGTTTAGGAGAAGATGTTTAAAGGAAAAGTTTATGCATGGATGCATGATGGACACAGGACCTTTAGCCAGTGGAGCTAAAAATCAAATTAAACATTTAGTTTTGATTTAAAATCAGTTTTTATATGCAAGTGTTTATTTCACTTATAAATTAAAACAGCATATTATTCATTATTGAAAAGATTATTCCAAGCTTGATGTCATATTTCAACTTTGCATAGTGTAGTTAATTGAACATTGTATTGAACTGTATGGGCAGCTATATTTTTAAATTTATGTATGTTGTATTATACAAAATGCATTATTTCTACCACAAGTAGACCATATAAGGCCTACTGCTACTAAATAGGCACTGGTATGAATTTGACACTGTTTTTGATGCTCATACAAAACTTTAATTATTACTACACTTTAGTATATTAAATATTTTCAAGTTTTTGTTCAACATTTTTTGCAAAAGAAAAGAGTGTCTTAATGCATTTGAAAATATACTTAAAACAAACTAAAAATGCATTTTAACATACTTTTTTTCCTGGTAAAGTGTATTTGGGATGATAAAAAATACACTTGAAGAGTATTAATGCTGGAAAAATGCAGAAAAAAATACATTTGTTTCTGTTAGAAGTGTGTCTTGTCTGCATTTTTAAGTGTATTAAATGCACATCAAATGCAGATAAATACAATGCCAATACTGTTACATGTATTGTAATGGACATAAAATGCACTTGTTCTTGTAATTAAATGCTTTAGTGAATTGAAATAACCTTTTATAACGTTTTAACAATTAGTAATACCTTTTTATATAAATTTTCTTTTGAAATGTGACACTTAAATGATTTTTGCACCACTAGTAAGAGATATAATTTGTGCTCATAATGCTTTATCATTGCACTACATAATATCATTTGTTGTATGAAAATAACCCGTAAAATTCATGTGAAAGCTCAAGAGATCAATAACAGCGTGCTATACCCTGCTCCTTTTTACATGACTTGATGGTATTTAGTCCCCAATTCTACATGGCTAAGGGAAAATTAATGTGCAGATTTGACAAATAAGTCTTAACTGGGATCCAATAGGCAGACTTTCATATTACTTGTATTTAATTTAAATCATGATCTGAATTGCTCTTTGGCAAATCTTTGTTGGTCACAGTATTCAACTGAATTTTGTTCACTTTGTAGTGATTATATTTTCTATATTTATCAGACAACATCTTTCTTCAAAAGTTTAACATGATTGCTTGGTTAATTAAGAAACAAGATCAATGCATCATAACATAAAACTAGAAATGGCGCGGCAGAGGCCGACGCGTATCCCCACGCCGAATGTTTGACCTAGGTGTGCCCCAGGGTTGGTAATGGGGCCATGCATAGCTGAGATTGACCGTATTGTCATAAGAGAAGTTCATCATCAATTAGAAGTGAATTGGTGTAGAAATGAAGAAGTTATAGTAAAAGGCAATTTTGGGTGGGTGTGACATATGTGGGCAGGGCGCCCCAGGGTTGGTAATTGTGCCATGCATAGTTGAGATTGACCGTATTGTCATAAGAGAAGTTCAGTATCAATTTGAAGTGAATCGGTGTAGAAAAGAAGAAATTATAGTAAAAGGCAATTTTGGGCGGGTGTGGTCTATGTGGGCGGGGCCCCAGGGTTGGTAATGGGGCCATGCATAGTTGAGATTGACCGTATTGTCATAAGAGAGGTTCAGTATCAATTTGAAGTGAATCGGTGTAAAAATGAAGAAATTATAGTAAAAGGCAATTTTGGGTGGGTGTGGTCTATGTGGGCGGGGCGCCCCAGGGTTGGTAATGGGGCCATGCATAGTTGAGATTGACTGTATTGTCATAAGAGAAGTTCAATATCAATTTGAAGTGAATCGGTGTAGAAATGAAGAAATTATAGTAAAGGCAATTTTGGGTGGGTGTGGTCTATGTTGGCGGGGCCCCAGGGTTGGTTATGGGGCCATGCATAGTTGAGATTGACCCTAATGTCATAAGAGAAGTTCAGTATCAATTTGAAGTGAATCCGTGTAGAAATGAAAAAATTATAGTAAATGGAATTTTTTGGTGGGTGTGGCCTATGTGGGCGGGCACCCCAGGGTTGGGATTGGGGCCATGCATAGTTGAGATTGACCCTAATGTCATAACAAAAGTTCAGTATCAATTTGAAGTGAATCCGTGTAAAAATGAAAAAATTATAGTAAATGGAAACTTTTGGTGGGTGTGGCCTATGTGGGCGGGGTGCCCCAGGGTTGGGAATGGGGCCATGCATGGTTGAGATTGACCGTATTGTCATAAGAGAGGTCCAGTATCAATTTGAAGTGAATCGGTGTAGAAATAAAGAAGTAAATGTAAAATAACCTAAAAAAATGAGTGATAATTTCTGACGCGGCCCCACCCCAACCGCTATAACTTTTGACCCAGGGGTCAGATCAAAATTCCAAATAGTGCAGGGTCGCACATTTGCTCATAGCTACCATGTGTGTAAGTTTCAAGGTTCTAGTGCTTTTAGTGTAGGAGGAGATAGTGGCCAGGACGGACGGACAGACAGACAGACAGACAGACAGACGGACGGCGGACATAACCACAATATCCCCACCTTTTTTTCAAAAAGCGTGGGGATAATGAAAAAATGTGTAATAGTAAAAATGGCAGCAAAAAAGCACTAGATTATCTGCCTTAAATCTGAGACGATATGTTGATGTATTGGAATTTCTCATAAATAATGTGCTCCATAGTTGTATAATTGTATAGTCGCATGCATGAGTGGTGTCAATGTCACAATACCAATTAAAGCCTATAATTTACTAAAACAATTTGAAGTTTGATGTGAGTTTTTTTCAAGATCTGTTATATATAATTATATATACATGTATATATATATTGGTGAAAAGTTAACATGCAATAAGTTTACTGTAATTAAGTGACAAATAGTTTTACTGATTTGGTTGGATGCATATATGCAGATATATCATGGTTTGTGCAGAGGACAGTAGCAAAAACAAGAGCTGTCTCTGTAGGATGACATACGCCTCCGATAAACGCTTTAATAGAAGTTATGAGCATTTTTCAAAACCTAAAAGCTGACCCTAAGTTCAAGGTCAAAGGGGTCAAAATTTGTGTGTGTATGGGAAGGCCTTGTCCATATACACATGCATACCAAATATGAATGTTACATCTGAAGCGACATAGAAGTTATGAGCATTTTTTCGAAACCTAAATGCAAAGTGTGACGGATAGACAGACGGACAGTGCGATCACTATATGCCCTCCTTTGGGGGCATAAAAATGTGTTTCACATTGTTTTGGTAAATTAGTAATGTAGTTAAAAGAACAGAATCATCAATTATAAAGTTATTGATTATAAAGTGTTGCTGGCATATTTGATGCATTCATCTAGCTATAAGAAGGTCCCTGTTTTATCCCCACTGGCACCGAGTGAGGGTTCTCAAAATCTTTAAACAATATGAATAACTACATTTAGGGTCGAGAGCCTTGTTGATATGGGGGCTAAACACCAGAAATCAAAGCGACCCAGGTTAAAGGCCGAGGCCAAATAAATAAACCAGAGGCCGCATGAGCCTGCTATACTCTGAACAAGTATTGTTTCTTCTCAGAAAACTGGCTTAAGTGTCTTACTAAGCTTTAGACTTTGAGTTTCAGTGCAATCAATCTAAAATAAATTGGTCAAATTAAATAATAATTTGTAAAAAATAAACATTCTGCACAAATTCAATTATTTACTTTACCTGTGTGCATGAATCATTTCAGTCTTGATGGTTAGTGAACTATGTCAAAAGCACCATATCTATGAAACACTTGTATTTTGAATAGTGCAATGTTCCACAGAAATGATGCTGATGATTATTCTACACGATGATGAATTATTAGATATATTTCTAAATTCCATTTCCACCAACAATTCGGTTATTCCACTACCAGTTCACATGCTTCGTACACAGTTGAAAATAACACTATTCCACTCAACAACCGTGACACATGTACTCAATTTTAAAACTTTTCGCAATTAAAATTGTCTTCTACTGTTATTGTTGTTGTTGTACTTTAGAAAGTAGTTCGAAAGATGGCGACTATTAACCCAGAGATTGATTTATGAAATAAATCGTCTGCTGATCCAGAGTGTAAAAGCGTCTGTTTACTGGGATGCGTTTTGTTAATATGTTGTCATGAATATATGGAAGTGTATTTAGGTAAACATTACATCATTCGTGGTGAATATTTACATTATGAATGATGCTTATTCTGATATGTTTTATGACAATTCCAACCTGCTTGTTGTCTATTTGTTTATACTTGATGATTGCTGCAACATTACATCATTCATGATAAAAATTTACATTATGCGTGATGTTTTTTCTAACATGCTTTATGAGAGTTCCAACATGCTTGTTCTCTATCGGTTATACTTGATGATTGTTGCAACATGCTTGGTGACTATCCAATGTTTGTGTGTTTATTGTTTTTTTACCGTATGTTGAATATAGAGAATAATAGGTTAGTGTTGATTATAGATCAGGTTTATCATGCGATGCTTAGAAAACAAAAAGCACGAGCCTTGGCGAATGCTTTTTCGTTTTCGTGCCGAGCATGATAAACCTGATCTATAATCAACACTAACCTATTATTCTATTTATCCCTCTTTTTATTCAGTAAACTTTTTTTATTTAAACAAAATAAGTTTTCATGAGTGTTTGTCGTACTTTGATAATGACTGAAGTGTAACCAAGGTCAGTGTATTACTCCGCGTTCCAAAAATAACCGCTGATCAAATAATCATTTTTTTAAATAAGAATATCGTTCTGTAACAAAGTGTCGAGCGTTATTAATTACAATTGTAATCATATTGAATTGCAAATCTTGAAGTTTTATGATATCAATATGACATTAAGTTGTTATATACAAGGAACTACATTTGTTTACAACGTAGCCTAACACCACACACAATTCACTTTCGATATCAAACTATCGAGTCGATCACGAGGTGCACAATATTTGCTTCTTTGTTTGTGGTTATTTCGTGACGAAATAACAAAGATTACTTGGATTTAAGCTAATTATATACATTCACATTTTGAATGTTGAAAGTGGCACCAAAGAATTGTGAGGCAAAGTTGTTCGAACTAGAGAAAGACATTTGCTGGTCAAGTGACTGGGTGGGCGAACATCAAGATCAACTTGTTCGACGGTAGACAGTGGTTGTCTATGCTGCATTTCGGCCATAGTTTCGGTGCATGAAGGTAAACAAGAGGAATCTGTTGGATTGTAACATTTACTGGACTGAGCAAGAATGATCACTTTTGCTGCTGTTCAACAGATATGTTGGAATAATTGGTTATGGACTGGACATTTTTGTGCCCTGTTATGGCCATGGTTTCAGTGGGTGGAATGTTTGCATTTCGAAGTTTTTGGACCAGTAATTTGCGAACTAAGTGGTTCGTTATTCTCTTGTGCTTGAGAAAGCCGGCGTCTTTTGCCATGGCCTTAAGCATCTGACCTAACTTGTTGACACCCAATTGTTGACGCAAGAATCACCGGGATGCAGTGTCATTTGTGCGTATTGCCAGGTAGAAAAGATGCTTTGAAGAAAAATCAGATGGACGCATATCCGAGTACAGCTTGTAAATGAACACAGGATTTCTTGGTCCAGACGATTGTTTTCTACGCTCAAAGGGGAGCAACTCGAACTGACTTCTTCAAAGGGGAGCAACAACAACAGAACCTATTTGCATAGTGTTAAATTTACCTAATACTAGGTTTTAATGACAATAAATGACAAAAAACTCGTTTTTGCTACTTTCCTTTGTTTTAAGGTCATTAAGATTGACAAACATTTGAGATTGTTTTTATTATTGATGCACTTGGCAAATACAGGTGACGAGGTGCGTGGGAAAAAGTAGTCCCGGTTCGGCAGTTGATGACGTCATTTCGTGCCATTGATTATAGCCTTGCCGTTGATTATAGATGAAATTTAATCAACGGGGCTTTAATCAACCGATTTCGCTGTAAAAGTGGGATAAAAATTACTTTTCAGAAAAAAGCGAAAACATTTGAATCATTTTGATTTGTAAACTGAATAAGCTGAATTAGTTCCCTTTGTTATATAATCTCCATTAAACTAAATACGTTTACTATTGCCATGAAGACCAGTAGGCCTACACTAACGAATTGACTGCCGTGAATGTTTTTGATATGTGTAAGATGCAATTGGCACTCAAGAAATTATACATGTAATTTATTCAGGACATAACGGGGCTGATGTGTTGGAAGTGTGGCACATCCCTAGTCGGAATTTTCTCTTAACTTTGGAATTATTATCGTAACACGGCGACGCTTTCATTCAGCAAGCGCACGGATAACGGAGCAGTCAAAATTATTAAAACGCTCTGCGGACTAGATTTCACAGTTAAATAAAGAGTCTGACCATATAATTGACGAAGACATACATGCGTTTTCAATCTGACATAATTCGTCGCTCATTGTGCATGTATTTGTAAAGCGTCTGTACTTTCAGTTTTTATAAGGAACAGAACAGAACAGAACATATGTTTTATTTTGACTTGCACAATGTACATCGTCAGTATAACAAAAAACAAATCATGATTTAGATTCATGTCACGTTACTCATATAATACATAGTTTTAGTACATACGGTATACAATAAAGTACATTACTTCATATAATATATTATTTCAGCACATACGGTGTGTAGCAAAGAACATACGGTATACCTGGTCTTTACTATAAAAATATAACATTTGAATATTTTAATCAAATAAATTGTGTTAGTTCAGAATTTTTAAGTTTCATTATTTAAGAGGATGAACTTACATTTAACAATGTGTTTCTTTTATTTAATGCGTATTTAATAAAAATAGAAATTTTAATTAATTTGGTCTTGTTATCAATGCCCAACATTTCCGAAAATTTAAACATCCATGGGCGTTTGTAATAGTACTTTGGTACATATTTTTTGCGAATCTCATCTAAGAATGGACATATAAGCATGAAATGATATTCATCTTCAATATCTTGTGAATTTAATAAACAGTAACGCTGATCCCTATCAATTCTATTTCTACCATATCTACCCGTTTGTATTCTTAGGGGGTGGACCGACAGTCTTAGTCTACAAAAGAACATTCTAAGGCTGCTTGGTAGTAAATCTAGGTATGATTCGTAGTTGAAAATGTTTTTAAAGAGGACATAATTAGTAAGAACATGGTTTGTCTGCATGTTCTGGGACCATTCCTGAATGAAATTGTCTATGACACGTTGTTTGAAAATGATGATAAAAGATTTAAAATCGACATTGTCAGCATCTTCGAAGATCTAAGAGAAACCATAATTATTCAGCAATAACTTTACATTAGAAACCCAATTTGTAAAACCATTGTTACAATCTTCCTTGGCTTGCTCATAAACCTTTTTAATAATAATATTATCCGTATGTATAATTTTACTCCAGTATTTAATAATTTTTAGATACCTAGAAATGAACAGAGGGTACCGACCTAATTCCCCATATACGCCCGCATTAGATGTATTAGTTTTAAGTTTTTAAATACGTTTGCAAAATTTAAGGTGAATTCTCTCTAGTTCTTTTGATTGTTTAAATCCCCATACCTCTGCTGAATAGTTAAGTATAGAACCAACAAATGAATCAAAGAGTTGGCACAATATCTTTGGCATCAGTTCGTACTTTTTACAATGTTGCAGTAGTATATTCAATGCCTTAATAGCTTTAACTGCTAGATATTCTTGATTCAGCTTAAAATTCCCAGTGTAGTTGAAAACAGTACCAAGATAATTAAAATCGTCTACAACCATCAATTCTTTCCCATCGAAGCTCCATTTTTCATTTGCTAACAGTATGCCCCTCTTTCTTAAAACCATAATTTTTGTTTTGTCTGTGTTTACAATAAGTCCCCATGTTTTACAATATGAGTGCAAAAGATTTATATTGGTTTGTAATTCCTCAGGCGATTTCGCAAAAATTGCCATATCATCTGCAAAAAGTAAAAGCATTAACACAATATCGTCTATTAATACACCAGAATTAGGTTCATTTTGTAAATAAAGTTCAAGGTCATTAACAAAGAATGAAAACAAAATCGACGAGAGTACCTCACCTTGCCTCAGGCCAACTGCATATTCAAAAAAATCGGAATAGGTGCTACATGATTTTACACAAGATTTTACTTTCTGATACATATCTCGTATGATTCTTAACAATTTACCTCAGAGCTCCAGATAAGGTTTTGTGAAATTCTTAAATTACTACCAGATTTTGAAAAAGAATTCTTAACTCTGAAATTTTATTCTTAACGTTACTACTAAGTTTTGGAAAATAATTCTTATTTTTTCTAAATGACCTAAAAATAAATAATAATGGTTATTTTCATGCAAAAAAATTAAAATAAACATACTAGCAACTTTATTTATACGAGTTCAACAGTGTCTTTTCAGTATTATACAATTTTATTTTTCAAAAACCTTCATATGCCCACACTGTGCTTAGATTGCATGCCTTAGATGAATTTTTACATATTTCACAATTAAAATGGGTCTCCCCTTCAATCTTTTCAACGATTAGCCACGGGACTTGTCCCTTCCACTCGTTCAATGTTTTTTTGTGTGTTTAAGTTTGGACCCGTCGTGTTGGGTTTTTGTTTAGCTTTTCCGACTGTGTTGGCAACTGAACATACAACATCGTATAAGATCTTTTCTATAATGTCTTTCTAAACATTTAACTTCGGCTCACTTTGCGTACAATATGTTAAAAGCGTGTTTTTGGACGCTTTGTAGTTTTTTAGGACGATCTCTGGGCGCCGCCATTGTTTTTTGACAGATAGACTGTATACGCCGCTTTTATTGGAAAAAATGCGCTTTGTTAAACAAACCCGATAACCATTCTATATAAGCATCGCAAAGATCTTTAATACGCGAAAAGAACTCAATAAAAATCGATACGAACCGATGTAAAAATAATATTCGTAACTTGATATTAATGGTACGATAAGATTTTAAAATAAATACGTAACGGACTTGAAAATAATTCGTAATTACGAAAATACGACCCTTATCTGGAGCTCTGTTACCTTGAATTCCGGATTTGTACATTTTTAACCAAACGGCATTCCGGTAGATTGAGTCAAAGCATTTAAACATATCGACAAAAATAACATAAAGACGTTTATTTTGGTTAAGATATTTTTGAATGACCGACAAGAGTATAAAAACGGCATCAACTGTTGATCTTCCCTTCCGAAATCCGAACTGAGCGTCCGAAATACTATTATCTTCGTTACAAAAAGATTCAACGCGCTTGTTTATTACAGTTGTAAATAATTTAGCCAAACAGCTTACAAGTGTTACACCTCGGTAGTTACTAGCATTTTCCGTATCCCCCTTTTTTATGTATAGGTACAATTATCCCCTCGGTCCACTTATCGGGAAAATACCCAGAGTTTAAAATAGCATTAAATATATCACACAAATGTGATCCTATGATATCAACGCTTTCCATGAAATACTCGTTAAGCAAATCATATCCACATGATTTGCGCGATTTCAAAAACATAACGGCATTTACAATTTCGTCAGTGGTGATTGGTTTATCAAGTTCCGGAAACGGGACATCACAGTTATTAAAATCATTTGTGCGACAAAATTGCTCAGCCTCGTCATTTGAGCATTGCGAAATATCATTACTTAGTGTAGAGAAATATTTAAAGAAATCACCATTAGAAATGTTGTTACTCTTTCTACTCTTATTGTTTTTAAAATGCTTCCAAAACTCTCGAGGTTTAGCGTGCTTTAATTTCTCTAACTCGCAAAGCTTATTATTTTAAACAACCGTTTCTTTTTATTTATTAAAGATTTATAATTTGCTTTTTGTGCGCAAAGTAAATGCCTACTCTCTGTTGTTTTGCAGAAATTAAAATTTCGCAGCGCTTGTAAATATATATTTTTAGCTTGAACACATTCATTATCGAACCAGTCAACATGCTTAACATGTGCTGCATCATTATAAGAAACATTCTTATGCGAGGAATGGTTTAAAAACAACGGATCGGCTACTTCACGTATAATTATTGTAAAAGAGTTATGCAGGGTTTTTGTATACTCCCTGTTTTGTAGATTACTACTATGACTACATGTCAAGTTATTAAGTTCGGTTAGTCGACTAATAATAGAACTTCTGAATTTATCCCGTTTAGATACATCCCATTGTATTTTCACATAATTTTCACTTATCCCTTCCGGATAATCAAAATTGGCATGTAGCGAAAAACTAATTGGTGTATGGTCGCTTTAAACGTTAAGATCTTCAACCGTAAAACTATTGATTCATGAAAAATTGCTTTCTTTTGTGAGCAGATAATCAATTAGCGACGCGCCTTGTTGCGTTATAAACGTAAACTTGTCAGTGTCGGGCAATCTACCGTTAAGAATGCGTAAATTGACAAAGATCAATAAGTTTAACACCATGACTGTTTACAATATTATATCGGGTGAGCCCCGGTACAGTGGTTCATCTGGAATATAATCGTAATCATCAATGCAATCAGTCATTCTATCATGCATAATATAATCACATTTAGAGCCTACACGACTATTAAAATCTCCAACTATATAAACATATCCCAATGAGTCGTATAAATTAATATCTGATTCTAAAACGTCAAATATATCAACATAAAAAATATTGTACGCTGGGGAATCTTCACCCCATACGTAAACACCACAAACATAAGCATCTTTGTCCATATGAAAAACATTTTTATCCAATTTAATCCATATAACAGTGTCCAAATAGTTACGAATAATTTCCACACAATTAGAAATAGAATCTTTTATATAGATAACAGTTCCACCACTCGCTCGCTTCGCGTTTCGATGCTAGAATTTTCTGTAGAAATTAAAAGATTTAAAGCCGGGTATATCAACGACATTAGAGTCGGAAGTCCATGTTTCGTATAGAAAAATTATGTCATGTTTAGCAACAATATTTATAAAATCAACGCTGTCTCGTTTCAAAGCAGTACGTCCATGTACGTTCCATGATAGTACGCGCAGCTCATCCCCGACGCACTCCTAGTCCCAAACTGGTTTCCCGTCGACAAACAGTGTGTCGTACGCAATCCATGCCTTTTTACCTTGGCTGCGGGCTTCCTTCATTCGTGGCACCAACTTTCTGCGTTTGTCGGACACTTCCTTTGGGAACTGCTCGTTCACGTAGAACGGGGTACCCTTGAGCTCGCTCCCCTGGTGTCGTACAAGCTCTCTCTCCTTAAACAGAGTAAACTTTGCCACAATACTCCTGGGTCTACTTTCACCTTCACGCTTAGGCCACATTCTGTGCACTCTCTCCAATATTTGGTCACCGTGACCAATTTCTGGTCACAAGTGGAACGCCGCGGCTATATAAAGTGACCAAATTTTGGTCTAAAAAAGTAAGATTAACATTAACAATAGTAACTTTGGTATTGAACCATTGAATTTTGAGACATAAGTAATAGCTTATACTAAGTTCTTTTAAATATGGAGTAATTGAACTATTAAATCTAACGTTAACTACCGTATTACGTTTAGAGGAGCATCATTGAATTTTTAACATCCATTGTTTTTTATTATTTGACTACGCTACTTTGTCAAGACTGTTAAATCCGATGAATATTAAGTTTTATTTAATGTATCGGAAGTATGCATTTTGTTTATCAGTACCCAGTTATAACCGTTTATTGTGAATAAACCCGTTGAATTTTTCGTATCGGAATTGCGTTGTGAATTTATAGTACCACGGAACGCACAATACTACAAAAACGAAAGAAGAGCTAAATGTCTAAAAAAAACTAAATTAATTAATTGCGGAAATTATTTGTGGATGCGGTGCCGTTTGATAAAAAATACACGGTTAACTAGAAGCCGATTCTTAACATCCAGGGATGACTAGAATCCGATTCATGTCACCCTGGGGTGACATAAACTTGATAAAGCCGATTCTAGTCACAAAGGATGACTACCGTCGGATTGAAGTCACCGCAGGGTGACATGAATCGGCTTTTAGTCACCCCCGGTTGTCTTGTGGGCCTTTTCAGGTCGACAATGACACAATGAGCTCTAATTACATACATTCAATAACTGATACATGGGTTTCGCTGTTTTGATATATTCTGTTCTAAAATTTTGATACTTCACTGTCAATGGAAAACATCTTTTTGTGTACATCATTGATTGGTTGTGAAATCATCAATTTTTTCTTCCTTTTTTACCAGTAAACAATCTAGTTTATATCAATGTGGTACGTCGGCATTATTATTTATAAATCCGCAGTGAAATCTTTGTTTGATATATGATACATATGCCATTATTATTTGTGACCGGGTCGACTTTCTCCCGCGTTGTTTAGTGCTTTATAACCCGTACTTATTATTTTAACATGATATTTTTGTGAGTGTAGTCACATGATCAAATCGGAGGGAAAAGCTGGCAGCCATTTGCCTGTTCTCTAAAAAAAACGAGTCCAAGTTCACTCTAGTGGTCAGTATTGGTTCTTGTGTTTGGATTTTATTGTATGTAATTGAAAACGGTTGCAATGCATTGTCTTCTTTGTATATCGTTTGAGGTTTGAACCATAGGCGCTCGATGTCAATGACAATGTTTTGTTAAGGTTCATGTAAACAGTAAAGTGTAAAAAGGCTCATTTTTCACATAGGAATAGTTCAATAAATGTTATGGCAAATACTTCAATTTATATGTCAATAGGGTTGTAAATACTTGTTGAACAGATCAGTAAATGCTAATAAAAAATATTATTCAAAATGTTGCTTTTGAAGAAATATACAGCGCATGCATGAAATTATCAAAATAACAAACGGAGTTAAATTGAACAAATTCCTTTGGTCAAAATATTGTATACACTTAATGTTAGGTACTACAAATGAAAAGTCCACACAACACACACCAACAATCCCAAAATATCCAAAAGAAAAACATCAAAGAATGTAAAAAGTTAACAAAATTATTGGGAAACTACTTTTAGTATGGTGGACTTTCCATACTCCTATAAATATGAGGTCGATTTACATCGACCTCATATCGTTTAACGTTATTTTGCAATAGCATCGTTCCGACATGAATTCATGTCGGAAGCTTTAACGGCATCAAATTCATATAACAGCACAGAATAATCATGCAATAAATTATTAAACATAAATTATACACATTATTTTACTAATTGCATTAGAAAAATGTTTATACAAACATACAAGTAATGATAGTCCAGACCTTAAAACACTACCACCATTCAAATTCCATATTGTTGCCATATAGCACTGTGTAAATTGAAAGTTGCATAATGTTACCTCATTGGTCGGTTATAAATACATTGTTTCTCTACATATAGTATTCGATTTAGACGAAAATAATAACTTACGTGGAATGTCATATTAGTTTTCCATTAAAACTTTGATCTTGCCGTGTGTGTTTATGGACGTTAATAATTATGTTATACTTATTTTTGTATTTCATTAAGAATTAGAACGTGTAGCCCTTTTTGTTAGCTGTTTTTAGCAAACGATTCGCGGCTTAATAAGACACGGAAAATAGTTAGAGCGACACTTTCATTTAAAGGTTTAATGTGAACAATATTAAATGAAACCTTTTTTGGTATTAATATTTTTTATTGACATGTTAAATTCGATACTTGAAAACGTGTTTAGTCTTTAAAAAGATGTCGCTGATATTGTTAATTTCAATAACTGTTAATATGCTTAATGTTGTATAAGAAATTGAATAGTTTCACTGAGTTGTATTCCCGCCTAAAATCCGATATCGTAAAACGCGCAACGATTTTTATATATTTGAGTTGAAGACGATGTACTGTTGTATAAGTCTGAATAAACTATCTGTCTGCCTGTCTTAATCTAAGCCGTCATCGTCCCAGTGAAAAAAATCTGATTTTGAATAGTTGGACATGATGCCCTGATGTCAAAATACGAAATGACCCGCGTAACACCGACTGTGATTTTCAAGAATCTTCAATAAATTGATAATTTAAGGTAAATAACATTTCATATAATTATACATAATTCCCTCGTTGATAATTAACAGCAAACGATGAATGTTTTTGACACCCATTTTATTTCAAGTATGCATGCAAAGCCGAATAAAATCGAGAGGGTCCGCTATATACGCTGTTTCATAATAAATTTATCACCCTTTCTTTGTTATAAACAAGAGCTGAAATCGTTATTTTATTAAGATTTATTTATAATAAGCTTTATTGATATGTTTCGTGAACAAAATACCACAATATATTCCATAAAAAATATAATAATCATGGCAAAGGAAATTCAATGGCCGGTTTCTAAACAAAAGCATAATCACCAAGACCGTAGCATCAGTTCAGTGCGTTAGGAACGCGCGCTACTTTCTTCCGCCTTCATTCCTTAATTACTTTCGTTTTTAAACAAATTTTTTTCTATCATATACAGAATTATATTCTCCTAAGCAAGATGTAATTTTTAAAACTGAACTCCAAATATAAACGCTACAAATTGGTATTAAGTACGAACATGTCAACCGTAAATCTAGATTCTAAAACTCCAAAACGGTATAATATTTGCAAAAGTTAAAGTTATAACTCGCCGGGCTTTCGAAATCAGAAGAACGCTACAAATTGGTATTAAGTACGAACATGTCAACTGTAAATTTAGATTCTAAAACTCCAATACGGTATGATATTTGCAAAAGTTAAAGTTATAACTCGCCGGGCTGTCGGAATCAGAAGAAAAACTTAATATATGTTCATATATCTGTTTACTACGTAACGTTAGCTTTCTAATGATATATATTTTGTCAAAATCGGCCGAGAAATGAAACTATAATTCAACAAAAGACGTGAGTGGGTACATCAAAATGTATAACCTCGGCGCTTCGCTGTACGCTAATTGTACAAGATCGATAGCCACAACACGGTAAAACGCGCGGTGGTAAGACATAAAATGTGTATTTCTTGTGTTTATCTCGCTATAAATCCATTAATAGCAACGGGAGTATACTAAAACGTATATTTTTTGAAAGATGAATTAATAAGCAACAAGATAACGTATAAACCCAGGGGTTTTTTTTACTAAGAAAGTGACGCCGATATTCGGCGTCTTCCCCTACCAGAATTTTTCCCCTTAAAATACAATTTCCCCACCAAAAATATCATTTTTCACCAAAATATAATGTTTTCTCTCAAAGAAATGTTTATTTTTCCTTGGGGCATTCGACAATTATCCAATTTGCACCATGTACAACGAATTCGCGCTCTCTCTCTCCAGACGAACACACAACATCTGGGAATCCCAGTTATTCTAAATATAGCTCTTAAATAACGTCATGTAAACTGGGCAACTAATCGTAATAATCATGTGACTATTTTACTGGATACCGGTCTTGCGCGAGAAGGGTGTTTCGTCAATTAATTACCGGAAACCAGTCGAATTTTCATCCGGGCTATAGGCCAGTTCATTGTTATTGTTTTGATTCCCGATTTTCGCGCATGCGCAATGCACTGGTAGTCAAAAGCATTGCTTGCAGCTAACGCAAAGCATATGGATAACGAGACTTGTTTAGTCAATAAATCGAAAAGAAACTAAAAAAACAACACCTAAATAATATTTTAAAAATATCATGTTTAGTGCCAAAAGAATGCATTAACACATTTATTTGCATTTTAAAAAAACGCGTCATTAGCATAAAAGTAATTAAGATTGTCTGAAGACTGAACGACAGAAAATTCGACGCAACAAAGAGCTCTATGCATTAGCCGTATAATTATTTGCAGAAAAGCTTCGATAAAAATAATGATACATCTAATTATGAAATTATCATTGCATGCGTAAACTAGAATAATAAAAAATTAGTGATAGCTAGAATTTGTCAGTGTTTCATTGAAAATAAACGTACTACAAAGCCCTATTAAAAGCGAAGTTCATGACGGTATTTACATGTAATTTTTATTTGGATGGGTGTTGTTCAGAGAATGACTTGAGGAATATTAACATTCAACTGAAAAACACAACCTCACATGATGTAAATTGAACTGTGTATTCATGTATTTTGTAAACTCGTTACTAGTGATCGAGTATGAGTGACAACTATCTAACATTTAACACACACGCACAAACACACACACACACACACACACACACAACATAATATATATACATATATAATATAATATATACACATTGTTTCATTATTATTTACCCCCATTGATGTCAAACGTAATTTCTTGTTTTTATGATGTATTTCGTGCATTGCCGTAACATTACATCTTCATACGGAATGATGTATTTATAATTAACCGATGCCCGCTAAATACGTTAAATATTTTTTATTTACATTTTATAATTCATAAATACTTTATTTTTTTATATAAATAAAACGGGCTTGTATGTTTACCGTGTTCAATTTCCGATTATCTATAGACTTCAAATTTGTACAATAATTATGTAACATATCTAATTTAAGCAACTGTTAAGTATGTCGGTGGTAAATTTATTCAACCAAATGCCTAGTTACTTAATACTACCAGAATGAAGACATGGTGGCATCATCAATTGCGTTTAATTACCAGACTGTCATCTGCCACCTAGTGTGATTTATGACACCATGTTGTTAGGTCTGGACAATATCTGATCAAAACGAGATAATCGGATTAGGCAGAACAAAGGGGCAATTAAACACCGGAATACAAAGGCTTAAACGATTTTAAGATTGATGCAAACAATCAAATGAAAACTATTGCATTTAATTTAATGAAATGTTTATTTAATGTGTCAACATGTTAGTTTTCCCGGACCAGGAAAAAGGTCCCTGCCCAGACAAATACCATTATGGTTAATTTGTAAATGTTTTTTATTTGGATTTGCTCTATTTATTCATTGTGTTCAATCTTAGTTGTTTCAGTAACGTAGAACAACTTGTTGGCATGTTGAAAAATAAAATCTAAATATAATCGTTTAAATTTAATCGTTCACGCTCTATTTCTCCCCATTGATTGTATCTTTCTTTTGACTACCAATATAGCCCGGATGTAAACACGCAGGTGCGCGTGACGTCACGCGTGAACTGGTCTATGTGCAAGCCGAGGTATAAACGTGAAAACAGAAAAAAATGTCTCACAATTAGCGTTCTTACACAAACAAATAAAACATTCGAACTCGGAAGATACTGAACGCATCGAGGCATTTTTTGAGAAAGAATCATCGAAAACCGATATAACCCAGCAGGATTCCGAGGTAATCAACATCGAACATTGTTAAAGTGAAAGTAGACAATCGGCAGCTGCCGCTCCTTTCCCTTCCAATAGACCAATTCACGCGTGACGTCACGCGCACCTGCGTATCTTTATCCGTGCTACTCTGGTAGGCAAAAGAAAGACACGATCAAAGGGGAGATATCGAGCACGATATTTATTGTCACGCTCTACATCTATATTAAATACATTATTTAATATATTTTGACATGTATACGATCATTTTTAGATTTTAGATTTAAACATCCCAAAAGTTGTTGTACTGTACTCAAACAAATAAGAATAAAAACAAACAATAAATAGATCGATTCCATGCACACAGCATATTAACCTACCACTATGATAATCCATAATCCATCTGTTATTAAGTATGTACAATTGCTGCAACTAAAGAACAGGGTCTGAACTAATAACACTTTGTTTATGTGTTAAGGAATCTTTGAGTATCAGATCAAATTTTTTAAATCGTATAACGTAATTTACCCATTGTTCATCTTATGTACCCCAATATACATTTGATTTATTCATACTCGTGTTTGTTGAAATATGTTTTCTGGCTCGTATCAATATCAACCACATGACTGTGATGTTGACGAGGTACATTGTGCAAGTCAACTAAAAAAAGTCTTCCAAAACATTGAACTTAATTTTACAATTATATCATTCTGTAATCTGACCATAGCTGATTACATCAATGCACACATTATAAACTCAGTAGTATTATTGGCAAATATTTTATTTTTAAATGCAAACAGGCAAACCGGAAAAAAACAACACCATAAATAGATTTTCTTGTGTCCTTTAAATAATATAATTTAACAAAAGGAATTAATCGCGACTTTACAAAATAAATTACATAGATTGTATATTCGTTGTGCGCTTTTTATGCTCAATGGGTACACCTACCCTAAAAAAAAAATGTAAATATACTTTGTGACATAGTTTCACCTACCTTAAAGCAACATATATGTATTTTTATTGTTATATACAAAATATATTATGTTGACGATGGGAGTAAAAAGGAAATTACTAAAAAAAGTATTGTCTGTCTGTCTAGGAAAACTAACACTTTGACACATTAAATTAATTTAATTTAATTGGTTTGATTTGATTGTTTGCATCAATCTTAAAATCGTGTTAGCCTTTGTATTCCGGTGTTTAATTGCCCCCTTTGTTCGGCACAAGCCGATTATCTCGTTTTGATCAGATATTGTCCCTACTTAACTAACAGCAAAGTGTCATAAACTACAGCAGGGACCTATACAAACAATAGGTCCCTGACCACAGGTGGTATATGAAAGTCTGGTCATTAAACACAATTGATGATACCATCATGTCTTCTCTTTCTAGTAGTATTGAGCAGTTATTTGGGGTTGAGTAATATTCCGCCAAAGTTCAACTGTTCAATTAGATATGCTACATATCGTAAAAAAATATAAAGTAATTTGTCCAGTATATATTAACAGAAAATGTACGCTTTGAAGATACTAGCCTGTTTGCCGGTAATTTATAACAAAACGTATTTAATAAATGGTAAATGTACATATAATCATTAAACGTATTTAGCGGGTACCGGTTAATGAAAACTACGTCATTCCGTTTGAAGATTGATTGTTACGGCCATGCACAAACGACATCATGAAAACAAGAAATTACGTATGACTACCGGGGTAAATAATATTTACGAAAAATAAAAAACAATGTAGATATATATTATAACATGTAAGATATTTGTCACTCATATACACTTGTAAAGGAAATTCAATATACATGAATTCACAGGTTAATTTGCATCATGTGAAGTTGCGTTTTTCAGTTGTATGTTACGATTCATCTATAGTGTTATTCACCTTAAAAACAAATCATCCAATTTAAAAGAAAATGATCATAACATTTAAATACTGTCATGCACTTCGCTTTTAATAGGGCTTTGTTGTACCGGTATGTCAGATTTTAATGCACCCCTTTTCTTTCACTCATTTTTTTTTACCACACTTTCATACTCATACAATTGATAATTATAATTATATAATGGGATGCTTTATTATTTTTTGTATTTTTTGAAGTCCTTCTGCAAGTAATACAACGGCTAATGCATAGCTTTGTTTTGTGAAATTGTCGGTGTTTAGTCTTTAGACCACCTTTACCTTGATGCTAATGACTAACGAGTATATATTTTTTTATAGATAAGAATACATGTATTAATTAAACAATATTGACATTAAAAATGCAATATCTTTAATAGTATTTAGGTGTTATGATGTTGTTGTTAATGTTTTCGATATATTGACTAAACACATGCCGGTATTTATATTACATAGTGTTTATCGTAACTGTACCCAGTGCTTTTGCCTACCAGCGCATCGCGCATGCGCGAAAATTCGGAATCAAAACAATAACAATGAATTGGTCTATACTGTAGCAAATCAAGATCGTCAACCCATTCATCATGAAATTGAAATCACAAAATTGACATCGTCCTCCGGCCCCAGTACAAAAATATAGTTGAAAACATTTCACATTATTAGATCTACACCTGCAACTTTATTAAGGACTTTGACTTTAATACCTGTTAAATGTGTTTAAGAACAAAAAGGACAGAGACAAGTCTCTTTTGATGAGTTATAGACATTGAAATGAACAGTTTTTATTTTTTCCCCTAATATCTCTCTTTCGCACTCTTTTTTTCCCCTTTCACCCAGCGTCCAGCGTCTTCCCCTTTCTCTAAAAAAAACCCCTGAAACCAATAAAATCGGATGAATAGTTTTTGCACAAGATTGAATTTACTACAGTAAGGGTCACATACTCGATTCATCTCCTATCAATATACACTTCGTGATACAACTGGTAGTTTTAACACACACATATAGGTTTCATTTAATTAAAAAGTACAGAAAGCTAAAAAGTGATGTGGTTTGTTGTACAACAACAATTGGTTATGTGTAACCTATTCAAAAAATAATTTCGTTCAATATAATTCAATGTAATTCTATAAACGACAAACACACTTCGTGTGTTGTGTATGTTTATTTTTTAAAATGTACATAAGTGGTTTAAAAGCACAATTTTTACACATTTAAGAGGTAATCGCTCACATTTATGTCTAATTCATGATAATTTTATGCATTAGCAAAGATTTAACGAGAAAAACTGAAGTTTAAGTTGAACTCAATTTGCTATAGGAAAACGACGGTAGCCATTTAGACGTAAGCGGGGTAGCTTACGTCTAATTTTTTGGACTAGACTTTCCAGTGAACCTTTATTGTCAAATTTACATATTTACTCGCAATACAGTACTCATTATAGTGACGAAATGACACTAATACAAAAAATAAACTGTATTACCAAAAGGCATAAACGTGTATTGTTAATTTGAAATATATAAGACTCGGAAAGACCGGTCCATACAATAACCGAAAAGCACCAAATAGCACCGAAAAGCACTCAATTTCTCTCTATATATATGCAATATATCGTTTTTAGTGTGTGTTAACGAGTTTAATTAGTAATAAATGGTTATGTGATTGTATGTTTATACTACATTGTGCCCAAAATGGTAAATATCGGCAATTACCAACCGAAAAGCACTTTATGTGAAGACCAAAAGGCACTCAATTTCTCGCTACATATATGAATATTTGCGTTTCTATTGTGTCAGGGTTTTTTTTACTAAGAAAGTGATGCCGATATTCGGCGTCTTCCCCTACCAGAATTTTTCCCCTCAAAAATATCATTTTTTTAAAAAAATATAATATTTTCTCTCAAAGAAATGTTTATTTTTCCTTTGGGCATTCGACAATTATCCAATTTGCACCATGTACAACGATCTCGCTCTCTCTCCAGACGAACACAAAAAATCTGGGAATCCCAGTTATTCTAAATATAGCTCTTATATTACGTCATGTAAACTGGGCAACTAATCATAATAATCATGTGACTATTTTACTGGATACCGGTCTTGCGAGAGAAGGGTGTTTCGTCAATTAATTACCAGAAACCAGTCGAATTTTCATCCGGGCTATATGCAAGCCAAGATATAAACGTGAAAACAGAAAAAAATGTCTCACAATTGGCGTTCATACACAAACAAAATAAAACATTCAGACTCGGAAGATACTGAACGCATCGAGGCATTTTTTAAGAAAGAATCATCGAAAACTGTTATAACCCAGCAGGATTCTGAGGTAATCAACATTGAACATTGTGAAAGTGAAAGTAGACAAGCGGCAGCTGCCGCTCCTTTCCCTTCCAATACTGTAGCAGATCAAGATCGTCAACCCATTCATCATGAAATTGAAATCACAAAATTGACATCGTCCCCGGGCCCCAGTATAGAAATATAGTTAAAACATTTCCCATTATTAGAATCTAATTTAGATCTACACCTGCAACTTTAATAAGGACTTTGACATTAATACGTGTTAAATGTGTTTAAGAACAAAAAGGACAGAGACAAGCCTCTTTTGATGAGTTATAGACATTGAAATGAACAGTTTTTATTTTTTCCCCTAATATGTCTCTTTCGCACTCTTTTTTCCCCTTTCACCCAGCGTCCAGCGTCTTCCCCTTTCTCTAAAAGAAAACCCCCTGTGTGTGTAAACGGATTAAATTAGTTATAAATGGTTATATTTCATGCATATTTATACTACCTTGGGTTTATTATGAGGTATTAATGCCCAAAATTGGATAAATATCTGCAGGACCCATGTGCGGTCCATACAATAACTGAAAAGCACCGAAAAGCACTCAATTTCTCTCTATATATATGCAATATATCGTTTTTAGTGTGTGTTAATGAGTTATTTAGTAATAAATGGTTATATGATTGTATGTTTATACTACATTGTGCCCAAAACGGTAAATATCTGCAATTACCGACCGAAATGCACTTTATGTGAAGACCGAAAAGCACTCGATTTCTCGCTATATATATGAATATTTGCGTTTCTATCGTGTGTAAACGGATTAAATTAGTTATAAATGGTTATATTTCATGCATATTTATACTACCTTGGGTATTATGAGGTATTAATGCCCAAAATTGGATAAATATCGTCAATATACCGACTGAAAAGCACTAAATTTCTCGCTATATATATAATATTTGCGTTCCTATTGTGTGTTAACGGTTTAAATTAGTTATAAATGGTCATATTTCATGCATATTTATACTACCTTGTGTTTATAATGAGGTATTAATGCCCAAAATTGGATAAATATCGGCAATATACCGACCGAAAAGCACTTCATGTGAAGACCGAAAAGCACTCAATTTCTCGCTATATATATAATATTTGCGTTCCTATTGTGTGTAAACGGTTTAAATTAGTTATAAATGGTCATATTTCATGCATATTTATACTACCTTGTGTTTATAATGAGGTATTAATGCCCAAAATTGGATAAATATCGTCAATATACCGACCGAAAAGCACTTCATGTGAAGACTGAAAAGCACTCAATTCCTCGCTATATATATATATGAATATTTGCGTTTCTATTGTGTGTAAACGGATTAAATTAGTTATAAATGGTTATATTTCATGCAAATTTATACAACCTTGTGTTCATTATGAGGTATTAATGCCCAAAATTGGAAAAATATCGGCAATATACCGACTGTAAAGCACTTCATGTGAAGACCGAAAAGCACTCAATTTCTCGCTATGTATATAATATTTGCGTTCCTAATGTGTGTAAACGGATTAAATTAGTTATAAATGTTTATATTTCATGCATATTTATACTACCTTGTGTTTATTATGAGGTATTAATGCCCAAAATTGGATAAATATCGGTAATATACCGACCGAAAAGCAGTAATATCGGTAATATACCGACCGAAAAGCACTCCCGCGACAGCAGAGAATCACCGAAAAGCACTCAAGTTCTCTATATATACATGAAAGTTAACTATAAGGGTCTATTTTAATGGATTGAAAAGATGTACATATCTATTTAGTCAATGTCTGTTCATATTAAAACTTAATTTTAAGGTCTGAAGTCATCATTAACAACTTGTGAACGAACGGCCGGTACGCTTCTTTAATCAGCACAAAGCAGTTTGGAAATAGATTTTCGCACCTTCAATTAATTATATTCCAGATAATGATGACAAGTTGTGTTATGATCGGCGCCTTTCATACATGTCCGAACAGTGCGGCTCGTGTGAATTAATGTACAGTTTTGTTGAATTACATGTGCTCAATTAATTATTCGATGTACGATGTGAATCTAATCTTGGTTTTTAGTGCAGATTCGTTCATACGACACAAAGACACTATTTTATTTTACGGATCATTTCGGTTTAGAGGACTGAGACAGTCATGTTAAATATCGAATATAATATATATTTTTTATAAAAAAACTGGTAGCAAGTTATAAATATATCGGCAATGTACCAACCGAAAAGCACTTTATGGTGTTTATCATCTTATACGTAAATTGATGTATATGTTTTAAGTATTTTTAATTGACATGAAACTCTAAAATAGAAATTGCAGCATGACTTTTAGTTAATGTGCTTTGTATTAATAATAGAGATTGTAATCGTTCCATTAAAACCATTCATTGCGCGAGTATCGAGTGTACGCTGGTAACTTTTCACGCATTTTATTATGACTATTAATTTACAGCTCAAACACAAATTTAAAAAGGCGCGTGTGCGTTAAATCAATTACAATGGATTATTGAAGATACAAAAAAAATCAACATGTACACTTGAAACTCAATAGTGCAGAAAAAACAACGTGTCAACGTGAAACCCGTATATTTCCCCTCCCTTACCTACCTGAATTAATATTGCAAAAAACAACGTGTCAGCAATGCTTCTCGTATAACAATCTTCCCCCAATTAATGCAATAAAAACAACGTGTCAATATGGGACCCCAAAAACGCACATGGTTGCCGGGTTATGACCCCCTTTTCTGGCAGAAATGCAGGAAGAACCAAGTGTAAGCGTATAACACACAAGTTCCCCCAATTATTGCAGCAAAAACAACATGTCAACGCGTTCACATCTGTTCGGCGCCTGAGTATGGGGCCAGACCCTTATACGCAATGTATATATATATATACCCATTTTTAGCTCATCTATTTTTTGAAAAAAAATTATGAGCTATTGTCATCACCTTGGCGTCGGCGTCGGCGTCGGCGTTGGCGTTGGCGTTGGCGTCGGCGTCCGGTTAAGTTTTGCGTTTAGGTCCACTTTTCTCAGAAAGTATCAATGCTATTGCATTCAAACTTGGTACACTTACTTACTATCATGAGGGGACTGGGCAGGCAAAGTTAGATAACTCTGGCGTGCATTTTGACAGAATTATGTGCCCTTTTTATACTTAAAAAATTGAAAATTTTGGTTAAGTTTTGCGTTTAGTTCCACTTTTCTCAGTAAGTATCAATGCTATTGCATTCAAACTTGGTACACTTACTTACTATCATGAGGGGACTGGGCAGGCAAAGTTAGATAACTCTGGCATGCATTTTGACAGAATTATGTGCCCTTTTTATACTTAGAAAATTGACAATTTTGGTTAAGTTTTGTGTTTAGGTCTATTTTATTTCTTAAGCATCAAAGCTATTGCTTTCATACTTGCAACACTTACTAACTATCATAAGGGGACTGTGCAGGCAAAGTAATGTAACTCTGACTGGCATTTTGACAGAATTATGTGCCCTTTTTATACTTAGAAAATTGAAAATTTGATAAAGTTTTGTGTTTAGGTCCACTTTATTCCTACAGTATCAAAGCTATTGCTTTCATACTTGCAAGATTTATGAACTATCATAAGGGGACGGTGCAGGCAAAGTTATGTAACTCTGACTGGCATTTGGACGGAATTATGGGCCCTTTATACTTAGAAAATTGAAAATTTGGTTAAGATTTATGTTTTGGTCCACTTTACCCCTAAAGTATCATAGATATTGCTTTCATACTTGGAACACTCACAAACTATCATAAGGGTACAGTAAAAGGACAAGTTGCATAACTCTGGTTGTCATTGTTACGGAATTATGGCCCTTTTTGACTTAGTAACTTTTAATATATGGTTAAATTTTGTGTTTCGATCCACTCGAAGTATCAAGGCTATTGCTTTCAAACTTCAAATACTTACATGCTATCATGAGGGTACTGTACCTGGCAACTTGAATTTTACTTTGACCTTTGAATGACCTTGACTCTCAAGGTCAAATTATTAAATTTTGCTAAAATTGCCATAACTTCTTTATTTATGATTAGATTTGATTGATACTTTGATGAAACTACTCTTACCTGACATACCACAATAGACTTCACCCAAACCATCCCCCATGCCCTCCCCCCCCCTCCCCCCCCCCTCCCCCCTCCCCCCCCCCTAATTTTTTTTTTGATTTTTTTTTTTTTTTTTAAGATCATCTCACAAATGACCACCACACCCTCACACTATACCCCCACCCCACCCCCCCACCCCCACCCCCCCCCCCCCCCCCAATTTTTTTTTTTTTTTTTTTTTTTTTTTTTTTTTTAAGATCATCTCACAAATTATCACCACACCCTCACACTATACCCCCCCCCCATTTTTTTTTTAAACGGTTATGTTTGAAATACCGTCCAACCATCGCACCCAACCCCCCCCCCCCCCCCCCCCCCCGCGATTTTTTTTTTTTTTTTTTTCTCGCTTTTTTGGAAGATAATGTAATAAATGTCCACAGCCCCACACTATACACCCCTCTTCACTCCACTCCTCCCTCCTTTGTGATTGAAAATGAGAGTCCCTTCACCTTTAAAAAGAAAATAGATGAGCGGTCTGCACCCGCAAGGCGGTGCTCTTGTTTAACATGTCTTCACCACTTGATATTGTAAATTGTGTTGTTTCGGTCAGGATAGCTTACAAAATGTCAGAATTTCCGTGCATTGAATGCACGTTAGAGTGCAATGAGGATACTATTCAGTGTAGTAACTGCAAAAATTGGCTTCATCGCCAGTGTACTAATTTAAATACTGAAGAATATAAATCTTGGTCAGACAGAAATTGAATTATTTGTGTAAATGTTGTGCATTCAGATGCAGAAGGGTCGCTGACAAGGTAAGTGCATTAGAACGATAAGTTGTAAATTCCTATTATTGTTTTCAAAAAACAAAAAATAAAATAAGACAATGTGTTAGATCCAAGATTTATTACATGTTATAATAAAAAAATAATAATACATATATCACCAATATATCATAAACAAAATTGTAATGGAATTTAGCGTTTGACACTACATATGAGTCTTTGTAGTCGACACTGATACTTGCGCATGCCGTTGTTTCCCGGGGTACGGCTCTCCAAATGAACCAGATCTTTGGCATAGTCGGCAGGGAATTTCATTATTCAAAATTATAAAATCAGGAAATTTTAGAAAATTGTTCTTAAATGTTTTGGCTAGGCACTTGTTTATTTTGATTCTCTGTCTGTCGAAGACTATTTTCTGCAAGCCCGGACATTTTGAGAAATTTCCACGCGTCAGTATTTCTGTGATGTACACGTGCTCACATCCATTTCGTGATATGTCATTAACGATTTCGGTGATTCTTCTCACAATCTCTTTGGGTTGTGATGTAGGGGTAATGTCATTACCGCCGACAGCTACGATGACAATGTCCCCTTTTTCCTTTAACATCTTGCCGTACAGATCTGTGTTCATTCTGTCTGTTCTCAAACCGCATTGGCCGTACCATTTTACACTATAAGGCACGTGTAGTCCTTTTCTCTCGTCGCAAAAGAAACACAGACGTTTGATGTAACTATCGCCGAACAATACTACTTTAGCAATTGTAGAAAATTTTTCTGCCAGTTAGATTGTGCTGTTCTTATTTATATTAGTTGTTACTGTTGAGTTAAAGATGTCAGCACAATTCAAGCTGACATAATATTATCAGTTTTGTAAGATTTAATTCACACCTTTCACTCAACGTGCTGGCACAATAGTATCTGTTTTTATTTATGTGTAATTGCATTCGCACCTCTCGCTTAACTCAACGTTCAAAGGCACGGGCACATTCACACTTTATTAGCGCCGTCTTTAAACCCTTTTAATCTCTAAAGAACAGATTAATTTGAACTTAATTAACAAAATTATTTTAACTAATGCAAGTTAGAATTAATATGTGACTAAAATGGATCTTATTTAATTGTGGTTCTTTCTTTGAACTTATGTTGTCCGCCGACTTTTAGAATAGCTAGTGCCAGTAATAAATGTATTGCTTTAGATTCACATGTTGTTGTTTTTTAAGATAATTATGAAAGATGCAAATGTGTCTTACTTATATTGTTTTCTGGTCTTTAATCTATCTTATATATATATGTGACTACGTGCTAATTTTTTGGAGAAAAGAAAGATTCAAATGTGTCTTATTGATATTTTATTGATATTTTATCCATGTATCATGTGTATTCAGTGTCATGCGAAAATAGATCTTATTTCTTAATTTCCACATTCACACCTGATTAGCGCCGACTCAGTAAATTAATTAATTTAATAAAAAAAGTGCAACGGTGAGGTGGATCAATTGTTAGTGCACACCACTTCAGCAATAAATGAAAGTTATTTTGGCTGTAAATCCGATATTTCCAGTACAGTAGCCATGTTCCTGTGTATTGAGATGATAAGATAAGATCACCACAGCAGGTTGCTAATACACAGTGTAGACTGAAATGAAAACAGTTATTTTGGCTGTAAATCCAATTCTAGTACAGTAGCCATGTTCCTGTGTATTGAACTGATAAGATCACCACAGCAGGTTGCTAATACACAGTGTAGACTTCCCCTGTTTTATTAAAGTAATTGTTATTTACCTGCTTGGAATAAATGGTGTATTTATTCGGGTCTGATGGCGATACAATTTCATGAAACAATGGATATATTGGTGAGATGGAACATGATTTATAAATCAAGCTGACAGATTAGTATCAGCTTTTAATTATGTGTAATTTAATCTCCCCCGTAACTCAACGTTCAATGGCACGCGCACTTAACTAAATTATAAAATATCATGTGCATCATTATTTTTCTTTTTTATAAATTATGTACAAATATTATATGTTATACATGTTGTTTCGTGTTGTTTTTTTTACTCAACCAGAAAGAAGTAATATAACATTGTTATATATAAGTCTCGTTAATTTTGCAAAATTCTACATTAAATAAAGAAATATCTTTTTTTTTTAAGTGTACGTGCTTGATTTATTTATATAAAATAACAGTTTTTTTCTAATACACTCGGAATTTGACATTCAATTTGATGCATTCCACATTTTTTTTAAAGCGGCCAATTCTGCGCTCGGCTGCTGATGGTGTATTTTAATACATATAATTCTGATAAGAAACAGTAGCACACAACAGGAATTTGGTTGATAAAAAGAACTGATGTATTTATTGAAAGTGAATAACAACACCAACTAAAAATGTTTTGAAAATATAAATTTGCCCAGAATAGTGTATAAAAAATTATTCATCTAGCGGCCAAGTGCATTAATCCCGATCGCTGTTGGGTATTTTACTGTTTAGTAACACCTTTATACCATCATTTTTAAACTGATAGCGGAAATAAAGAAATATCTTTTTATTTTTTTTTGTTAAGTATACGTGCTTGAATTAATGTTACATCTTTCATTGGATATACATTGCGGCAGAGTTCTAGTTCGCAGCGTAATCAAGCTCCGTGTAATCGGTATCCTACTTAAAATAAGTTTTTAATTATGTGTAATTTAACTTGCTTAACTCAACGTTCAATGGCACGCGCACTTCACAAAATTTTAAAACATCATTATTGTTAAGTGTACATGCTTGATATATTCATAAAATATCAGTTTTTTAAAAAACAATCAGACTTTAACCTTTAATTTGATGCAAATGAAAAGAAGAACTGATGTATTTATTTAACGTGAATATTTCTAGGTGTTGATAAAACTTACAATTTATGTGACATGCATATCACGGTTACCTGTTACAAGCAACTTAGTGTCACCCGACAACAGACGGACGTTCATCCAATATTCATAGGTCCAATCTATATTCATGATAATAGTGACTTTGAGTCGTACTGCCACTTCTTTAATACCCTGAAAATGAAATTATGCGGCTCATCTCTTAACTACCTCATGTATATATGAGTCGTGTTCTGGGAAGAAAAAGGCGCTTAATGCATGTTCGTAAAATGTCATCCCAGATTAGCCTACGCAGTCCGCACAGGCTAATCAGGGACGACACTTTCCGCTTTTATGGTATTTTTAGTTTCAAGGAAGTCACTCCTTACTGAAAATCACATTTGGGCGAAAAGTGTCGTCCCTGATTAGCAGTGCGGACTGCACAGGCTAATCAGTGACGACACTTTAAGCACATGCATTAAGCCCATTTTCTCAGAACGCGCCTCATATATATAGTCATTATTGACTAAATAAATATGTACATCTTTTCAATCCATTATAAACGGCACTTATAGCTTAGTTTCGTTTATATATAGATAAATTGAGTGCTTTTCGGTGATTCTGTGCTGTCGCGGGAGTGCTTTTCGGTGGCCACCAAAAATAGTAATGAGCGTTACAGTACAGGCAACGTGTACTTTGACAAACGCCACTCGTCGCGGTGTTCATTTTACGGTGTTCGCTTACCAAACGACCCCCGCGATGGGTGTTCAGATCAAATATTCGCGGGGGCCGTTTTCAATAAGGTGGACACCGCGAATCACCGCGGACCCATTATATCTACCGCGGTGTTCATCGTGTTCGCTCAAAATAAAATAATTAAATATAAACGTAAATTATTGATCCCTTTCATTTAAAGCGGGTATATACGTTGTTGTCAAATATTTATGAATTTATATAAAATGTGTAATAAACTTATTATATATATATATTTAAATATAAATTAAAATAAAAGTAAAGAAGAACGTGTCGAAAAATGCGAAATAAGCCAGATATTTAATTCTGAAATTTAAAACGGCTGTACAGCCGAATTCGCTAGCATGTAAACCAAACATGTACGATGTGAATCTAAACTTAGTTTAACGGTTTATTTGAATTCCTGCAACGATATCTATTCATACGACACACGAACACTAACTCCGATCCTAATGCAAAGACGAATGCTTTGGTTATTGTAGGAAAATATGTACGTCACAATCGACTCGGGGCGCTAATTTTCTTTGCTGCATTTTATGAAATTCGGCTTTAATGTGTAATTTTTCTTGCCTATTTTGTGTTATTGTAACATATTTTATCAATGTATTACAATTACAATTAAACACATATAAAAATCGTATATACCCGCTTTAAAGCGATAATGAATACAAGTAAATATAGTCTATTTTTATGTACATGATGGTCGAAGGATATTTTAAGTATTTAACGTAATATTATGCGCATCTAACAATATATGCAATGTGTATAGGTGTCTATCGCAACCGTCGGTTATTTTTTGGTGTTGTCACTTTACATAAACTTATATCTATGAATGCAGCATCAACATTCTAAAACGATATCCCGGAAAAATAAAAAAATCATTTGAATATCAATTGTACTTTCGTTATGATTCGGGGTACGATGTGAACCTAAATTTCATTTTAGTGCAGATTCATTCATACGTCACAAAGACACAAATTTGTTTTACGGATCATTTCGGCTTAGAGGACTGAACTGTCATGAAAAATATCGAATATTATATTTTTTTATTAACCACTGGAAGCAAGACGAGTTGTAGATAATTGGTCAGTTACCATATTTTAACTAAATATTTTGACCAGTTTCCCTTTTTCAGCTCAATTCAACAGTCGAAAATGCGCATAATATCAATCTAAAACATATTGGCGACAACAAAATGCGGTGTGTTCTATCCAGAAGCCCTGGCGGAAAATGTATGGCGTGACAGTGTTGTGCCTAAGGTTAATGAACTTCTTCGCCGCCAGGGTAGAGAGGAGAAACGAATGAGGAGAGATGCGGGCACATCTGCCGACATCAACGGGTACATGGAGGACCTGCACGGCATGCTTCCCGAGATAAACACCTCATGCGACACTTCGCTTCTGTCGCTTCTGAACAACAGCATGTGAATACTTCTACTGAATGTAAATTATGTAAATACTGTATATATTTTTCTGTCGCTTCTGAACAACAACATGTGAATACTTTTACTGAATGTAAATTATGTAAATACTGTATATATTTGATATTCACTGTGCATTTCGAATAAATACCGACTTTATAATGTTGTTGTTATTACGTACATACATGTATATACAGGATTCTATCTATTAAATAATGCAATGTTATATGCTAAGGGGAAGACGCAGGAAAAACAAAAACAAACAATTAATTCAACATGAACGAATATCACGAGTTGTTATCAAATATTCATAACCTGATATGTAAATTTATAACCGGTAACAAATCTTTATAAATAATAACTAACTTGAAAACGAAGGATGACATGGGCTACGTTAGAAAGTAAATATTGATTAGATCAATATAAAATATCTTACATCAGATATTGTTCACAACTCGCCATGCAAAGCATTGAGAACAAGCGGAAATGTCAGCAGATAAAGTCGGGAAGAAGCACAAAAAGTTACAAACGAACAAAACAACTCTAACGAAAATACCGCATGAAAGAGAATGATCCGGAATATCATTCTCTATATACATGCTATATTTACTAATTTTGAACTTCTTTCAAAGATCTTAAAGAACTTTATTTCAACAAACGAGTCCAGTGCTGAAATGGAAGAAACCTGAAAGACACAAAATATAATCTGTTAAAATACATGTATATGAATGGAAAAACCCAACAGTTTACGATTGCAGTCGTTGCAATCTAAATTTCGTAGCATACTGATGCAGTACGTTATTTCAGACAGTACAGGCGGACGCAAATAAATTATTTAATACTCACTTTCTTTATAACTCTATATGTGTTGTTAAAAAACGACGATTGAATTGCTTAACACCATACCAGTTAATAGACTTGATGATCTAAGCGCTTTAATTACGTTTCCGACTTTACGAGCTGTCCGAATTTAAAGTGATGGGCATTTTGTTACTGTTGAATTGAGCTGAAAAGAAACGGGTGAAAACAATAAGTTATAATGAATGTGGTATCTGAAATTATCTACAACTCATCTTGTTACCGGTTGTTTATAAAAAATATATATTATTTTCGATATGTTACATGACTCACCCATCCCTCTAAGCTGAAATGATCCGTAAAACCAAATTGTGTCATTGTGTCGTATGAAAGAATCTGCATGAAAACTACATTTAGACTCGCATCGTACATCGATTCATTTCTGTCGTAAGTTGTCAAAACGAAAGTACGTTGATATTCAAATGGATTATTTTTCTTTTCGGGATATTGTTTAATTATGTTGATGCTGCATTAACAAATGCAAGTGTATATCGAGCGAAAACACAAAAAATAAACAACGGTTACGATACACACCTACATTGTATATTGTATATACTGTTAGTTGCCCATAATATCACTTTAAGTACGCATACATTTGCACATACATGTAGTTTATTATGTTCATTTGTACATTGTACATGTACATGTAAATTTAAAACTCTTGAATGACCATCGCAGACAGGTATTACATGTATCAATGGCCGCGCGGCATTGCGGTGATCACGGGTGTTCCAGTTAATGATGACGTGCAATCGCGGCGATTTCGGGTGTTCGCCGAACACTGCGGTCAGTAGCGTGTCCGCCCCCCGCGAAATGTCACCCATCGGGAAAATTGAACACCGCGGACACGCGTTTTTGTCAAAGAACACGTTGCCTGTACTGTACATTTAAACTTTTTATTTAATGAAGTCATTATTGACTACATAAATATGTACATCTTTTCATTTCATTAGAATCGGCCCTTATAGTCAACTTGCATGTATATATAGAGAACTTGAGTGCTTTTCGGTGATTCTCTGCTGTCGCGGGAGTGCTTTTCGGTCGGTATATTACCGATATTTATCCAATTTTGGGCATTAATACCTCATAATAAACCCAAGGTTGTATAAATATGCATGAAATATAACCATTTATAACTAATTTAAACCGTTTACACACAATAGAAACGCAAATATTCATATATATATATATATATAGCGAGAAATTGAGTGCTTTTCGGTCTTCACATAAAGTGCTTTTCGGTCGGTAATTGCCGATATTTACCATTTTGGGCACAATGTAGTATAAACATACAATCATATAACCATTTATTACTAATTAAACTCGTTAACACACACTTAAAACGATATATTGCATATATATATAGAGAAATTGAGTGCTTTTCGGTGCTTTTCGGTTATTGTATGGACCCCGGAAAGACGACTAACTTGCTACCTTAAAACAAATTACAACATGTTTATGTCACTGCTCGAACACCATACCTGTTCGTCAAACATGTGGAGCATAAAACATCCGGTTTAAAGGAAGTCGACATAACAATATTTTAATTAACGATCTAGGCATAATATTTATGGGATCGAAAAATTAATTATACAAATGTTGGGCACACATTACTCCTATAAATATGAGGTTGATTTACATCGACCTCATATCGTTTAAAGTTATTTTGCAATAGCATCGTTCCGACATGTTTTAACAGCATCAAATTCATATAACAGCACAGAATAATCATGCAATAAATTATTAAACATAAAATATAAACATTATTAGCTCATCTATTTTTTGAAAAAAAATTATGAGCTATTGTCATCACCTTGGCGTCGGCGTCGGCGTTGGCGTTGGCGTCGGCGTCGGCGTCCGGTTAAGTTTTGCGTTTAGGTCCACTTTTCTCAGAAAGTATCAATGCTATTGCATTCAAACTTGGTACACTTACTATCTATCATGAGGGGACTGGACAGGCAAAGTTAGATAACTCTGGCGTGCATTTTGACAGAATTATGTGCCCTTTTTATACTTAAAAAATTGAAAATTTTGGTTAAGTTTTGCGTTTAGGTCCACTTTTCTCAGAAAGTATCAATGCTATTGCATTCAAACTTGGTACACTTACTTACTATCATGAGGGGACTGGGCAGGCAAAGTTAGATAACTCTGGCATGCATTTTGACAGAATTATGTGCCCTTTTTATACTTAGAAAATTGACAATTTTGGTTAAGTATTGTGTTTAGGTCCATTTTATTCCTTAAGCATCAAAGCTATTGCTTTCATACTTGCAACACTTACTAACTATCATGAGGGGACTGTGCAGGCAAAGTAATGTAACTCTGACTGGCATTTTGACAGAATTATGTGCCCTTTTTATACTTAGAAAATTGAAAATTTGATTAAGTTTTGTGTTTAGGTCCACTTTATTCCTACAGTATCAAAGCTATTGCTTTCATACTTGCAAGATTTATGAACTATCATAAGGGGACGGTGCAGGCAAAGTTATGTAACTCTGACTGGCATTTGGACGGAATTATGGGCCCTTTATACTTAGAAAATTGAAAATTTGCTTAAGATTTATGTTTTGGTCCACTTTACCCCTTAGGTATCATAGATATTGCTTTCATACTTGGAACACTCACAAACTATCATAAGGGTACAGTAAAAGGACAAGTTGCATAACTCTGGTTGTCATTGTTACGGAATTATGGCCCTTTTTTTACTTAGTAACTTTTAATATATTGTTAAATTTTGTGTTTCGATCCACTCGAAGTATCAAGGCTATTGCTTTCAAACTTCAAATACTTACATGCTATCATGAGGTTACTGTACCTGGCAACTTGAATTTTACTTTGACCTTTGAATGACCTTGACTCTCAAGGTCAAATTATTAAATTTTGCTAAAATTGCCATAACTTCTTTATTTATGATTAGATTTGATTGATACTTTGATGAAACTACTCTTACCTGACATACCACAATAGACTTCACCCAAACCATCCCCCGTGCCCTCCCCCCCTCCCCCCTCCCCCCCTAATTTTTTTTTTTTTTTTTTTTTTTTAAGATCATCTCACAAATGACCACCGCACCCTCACACTATACCCCCACCCCACCCCCCCCACCCCCCCCCCCCAATTTTTTTTTTTGATTTTTTTTTTTTAAACGGTTATGTTTGAAATACCGTCCAACCATCGCACCCAAACCCCCCCCCCCCCCCGATTTTTTTTTTTTTTTTTTTTTCGCTTTTTTGGAAGATAATGTAATAAATGTCCACAACCTCACACTATACACCCCTCTTCACTCCACTCCTCCTTTGTGATTGAAAATGAGAGTCCCTTCACCTTTAAAAAGAAAATAGATGAGCGGTCTGCACCCGCAAGGCGGTGCTCTTGTTTTACTAATTGCATTAGAAGAATGTTTATACAAACTTACAAGTAATGATAGTTCAGACCTTAAAACACTACCACTGTTCTAATTCCAGGGATTTCAATAGACGCAGAATCCTGCGTTTCGACGCGAGCAATTTGAAAATGACTCGTTTTTAACCCGACCATTTTTTCTGCCGTGCCTCATTTTGACGCACCAAAAATTTAACCCGTGCGTCAGTCAGTTTACATCTGACCATATTTCAATGATATAAATCCCGTTATGCTCCTAATTGACATTCATGCCCCATAATTGGAAACTTGGTCAATACATAAAGTGGATACGGTGATTATGATTCATGTGAAAAGTGACAACTGATTTGGGAAAAACTAATTTAACTCTTTATGATAATTCAAAATCATTATAATATTATATTTATATACTTTGTAAGTTGTTTATGAAAAAAAAAATGAGATATATGTATCATAAGACAGTTCTTTCTGAAAAAAAAATAAATTTTTTTTTTGTTTTTTTTAAACTTCTGGAGGAGATTTTTTCTACAAAATAGGGGGAAAATATATACCTTTTTTTTTTAGGGGAATGGGGCCGAATATCGGCCCCGAAATTGCCATAAAAAACACTGGCATTATATTAAACAACGGGTAGCTAAACAACAAATAAATTTAAAAACACAAAAAACATTGTCATTGACATCCAGCGCCTATGGTTTGAAAATTTTTAATGTTCAAATCACGTGATTTCGCGATTGGCAGCAAATTAATAAATTCACGTTAAGAAAGCAACTTATACACTCAGTTGAAACTGTTATCTGTTTGCATGCTCGAATTTACAGCACCGGCAGGTTAAAAGAGGAGAGACTGAAGTGAAAGAGACAGGGACTCGATTCCATAAATTGGTAAGAATTGTAGACATTGTATCAATGTGTTGAATGATATATTTTTATGCCCCCCTTCGAAGAAGAGGGGATATATTGCTTTGCACATGTCGGTCGGTCCGTCCACCAGGAGGTTTCCGGATGATAACTCAAGAACGCTTGGGCCTAGGATCATGAAACTTGATAGGTAGATTGATCATGACTTACAGATGACCCCTATAGATTTTCAGGTCACTAAGTCAAAGGTCAAGGTCACAGTGACAAAAAACATATTCACACAATGGCTGTCACTACAACGGAGAGCCCATATGGGGGGCATGCATGTTTTACAAACAGCCCTTGTTCTGATAGCGTTTGCTGTTGTGCGACATGGTGGAATAAGTACGGTTTGCGGTAGATGTCGTAAAGCGAAAGTCGTGATAGTTAACTACATACTGTTTGCGGTAAAGGAGTAAAGGCTAAAAGAAAGTAAACACGCGGATGTGGCAGTTCAGGAAAATTATAGTAAATAAATAAAATTCGTAACGAAAGACGTATTTAAATGAGGTAGTGATTAAAATTTAATAACACTTCCGAGAGGGGAATTTTTCCAATATTTGGGGGAAAAATATATACTCTAGAGATGGGGGAATGGGGCCGAATAACGCCGAATATTTCATAAAAAAAACCCACTGCCTAGGGTCATGAAACTTCATAGATACATTGATCATGACTCTTAAATGACCCCTATTGATTTTCAGGTCACTAGGTCAAAGGTCAAGGTGACAGTGCCAAAGAACGTATTCACACTATGGCTGCCACTACAACTGACAGCCCGTATAGGGGGAAATGCATGTTTTACAAACAGCCCTTGTTTTTAAGATTTTTTGATGCTGCGTTTTGTGTAATAATTCTTGCACATGTATTGTTGTCATTGTTGTACCTAAATCTTATATGCGTAGTTGAGTCATATAAACAAATGTTAAGGCCACTTGAACAGAACTGTTGTTTTATTGTTTAGTATTTTATTGTTTTATATATTTCAGATCCTGATTTGTACTGAAGGATTAGCTGCTATTTGAATTCTCGTCTGTATGTACATTTTATTTCATTATGGACTGAAAAGCATTCCTACATTATTAAATGTAGTGAACTGTGAACTATCTTATTTATGATGTCTTGTTTATTGGGATACAACACAGCCGTAGCCATCCGGGTTACAGTATTATAGACTATTTTAACAGTATTATACTTTAACTACATGTACTTTAACATGTAAAACTTCATACACTAGAGTATCAAAATTGGCGACAGGTTCATTGTCTAATGTTGTGAAACGTTGGCCTTTGGTTGAAAAGTTTTATTGTGCATCTTGTGTTTGAATTTATCCGTGTTTCAGTGTTAATTTTAACTTCTAAGGTTTATAAACTTCTGGAACTAGCTTTATTGTTTTCATATTTCACAAGAAATATACTTGAACGATATGAACAAAAAGGTTTTAACATTATAAACAGTAACAAAATGGCAACAGGTTCATTGTCTTCAGTTCCAAAACGTTTGCGTATGGTTGAAGACTTTTCTTGCACATGTTGTTTAGAGCAGAATCTTACGGAATCTGCAGACATTTATTGTGAACAATGTTTAAGGTTTTATTGTAAAAAATGTGTTATCCTGCATAGTCAGTTGTTTACAAAACATATGACATATGGAAGGGAGGATATTAAGAAATGGCCAGTTTCTAAGGCGGTGGAAGATTTTCTCAGGAAGTGTGAGGTGCATGCGGATGAATCACTGACACAGTTTTGCCATGACCACGGTCAGCTGTGCTGCTCTGCATGTGTTGGAACAATTCACAGGTATCTCACACATTTATATTCCTTTAGTTATTAATAATTATGCCCCCCTTCGAAGAAGAGGGGGTATATTGCTTTGCTCATGTCGGTCGGTCGGTCCATCCACCAGGTGGTTTCCGGATGATAACTCAAGAACGCATACGCCTAGGATCATGAAACTTCATAGGTAGATTGATCATGACTCGCAGATGACCCCTATTGATTTTGAGGTCACTAGGTCAAAGGTCAAGGTCACGGTGACCCGAAATAGTAAATTGGTTTCCGGATGATAACTTAAGAACGCATACGCCTAGGATCATAAAACTTCATGGGTAGATTGATCATGACTTGCAGATGACCCCTATTGATTTTGAGGTCACTAGGTCAAAGGTCAAGGTCACGGTGACCCGAAATAGTAAAATGGTTTCCGGATGATAACTCAAGAATGCATATGCCTAGGATCATGAAACTTCATGGGTAGATTGATCATGCTTGCAGATGACCCCTATTGATTTTGAGGTCACTAGGTCAAGGTCACGGTGACCCGAAATAGTAAAATGGTTTCCGGATGAGAACTCAAGAATGCATACGCCTAGGATCATGAAACTTCATGGGTAGATTGATCATGACTCGCAGATGACCCCAGATGACGCACTGTTTATTTGACGCTAGAATTTGTTAATGTAGCATTAGCATTAAAATTCGGAAGTGTGTTGCGGATTACAAATTTAAGAAAGCTCATTTCAGAATCAAACGAAACATTAACATTGTGCGTAATTTATTCAACGATAATTTGTTAAAGCGCTCTTAGTGCCATATCGCTTACATAAATCTATGTTTCTATGCTACACAAATGTACATGTAGATGTATATCTTTTCACTCAATCTGCCGCCTATGTATGCGGCGGATTTACTCTGTGAAAGTAGGCTAGGTTAAAACAGACTGCGTCAATGCGCAGATCGATGCCAAGTGCCTCAGCAATACGCCCGTGAACACTCGACACGCCCGCCGCAAACTAAATTGTGGGCCGTGGCGTAGCCGCAGATTATGTTTGTTCCGCGTTGGCTGTAATGTAGATCAAGCATCTAAAACAAATGAAACCACTTCTGTCATATTAACATAGTATAATTTAAAAACTGTAAACTGTAAGCGGATGCTTAACACTACACTTCTACAGACAAATATTGTATGAAATAAATATTATTTATTACCAAAATAGTTTTTTTTAGAGTTGGTCAATGTTAATTTGGAGTAGACAGATAATACTAATAGTATTACTATACACAAATTGGTTTCATACATTAAAACAATTGTTTCACAAAGTACATAGCATAAAGGGATATGCTATATGGTTATCAACACATGTTAATTGTTTAAGGATAATATTTTTTCGGGTCAGGTAAAAAAAGCCTTCAAAGTGCTAACTGTAAAAGTTGTATGGCCATAATTGGTATATAAGTTGCGATTGAAATTTTGCTGATGACAAGTGTTATTGTGTATTATGTTTGAATGCTTTTACAAACATATTACACTACGCGTCCCGCGATTTTTGCCTAAATCACCAATACTCGGTGGTCATTATTTATTTTGGGTTAAAAATTATCGCGATCTCGCGCGTTTCATCACGCTAGGTCGAGCATGATCACCGTGTATGCATAAATATCTCCGCGGTGATTCACCGCGATTCACCCCGTTCGCGGTCAACGCAGTGAAGAACGATTTTTCTACGTTACATGTACATGTCTAATCTTCACAAAGATTATAGCAATATGGGATTATTAGCATTGTTGGCAGATATAAGAGAGTAGCCTTTTAAAAATTTCAACATGTATTTCACACCCATGTCCCCGACAGGTTATTTTTTACTTTTTAAATGCTGCTTATAAAACAAAACAGTGTTCATACCTAGCTGTATGATACCGCAACTGGAGGAGTGATAATTGCGTTATTGGTTATGCAATTAACAGTTTGAAGCCATGGAGAACTCATAACTGATTGTAATGTAATCGTCGTATTTTCTTTGAGTCTCTCGATTCCCCGATACATACGTTTCAACTGTCTCAATCACATTCATGCAACTTCTTCCGTCTTTATCCATTGCTCGATAATCCCGCATATGCCCGATTTCCATTTTAAAAGCGAATTCTGGTTAATATTGATGATAAGAGTCCTAAAGAATGTCATACACGCTGTATTGTAACCGTTGCGCTGTTTCAGTTCCTTCATTATTGAAACAATTATTGTATTGTATACTGACTACACACATAAGTGTCATGTTCAGTTCATGATCTTCTTTAACAACCAATAAACAACTTAATTTATATTTAGATTAAATGCAACATGTACACATCATTTTCTGGGAATCAAGAAAGTGAGTTTATTTTGTGAAAATAAACCAATATCTGTTTATTGAATTTGTCAAACTTTTATATATATATATATATATATATATATATATATATATAATTAGCAATTCTAATGAAAATAAATATCGTTATTTTAAATGTTTTAAGCAATTTAAATTTTAAAAAAGAAAAGTCTTTCTCTGAGAGCATATATGGGTAACAGCTATACAATCATTGTTTTGACAGACAATGCGTGCTTATCTTAAGTTTGTTTCTGGTAATACACCGGATATTGGATGTTTGGGGCTTGATTGGATAATAAAACAAAGATGCAGTCGGCGGTTTTCAGTAGAACTTTTGTACAAACCAACCAGGGCTCAACATTAACCTAAAAACCAACTTGCCCTGCTGGGCAAGAACTTAAAAAATCTACTTGCCCTGAACGTAAAGCCACTTGCCCAAACAGGAAATATCACATTAACTTTAAACCTCATATTTTTTAATAAAGATCAAAATGATACACCACAAAACCTTTTTTATTTTTGAACATTTAACAAAATGATTAGAGCAATTAAAGTGTAATTAAAGTCTAAATTAAATGCTCTTTGTTCTTTTTTGCACTTGCCCAGGCGGACAACTAGATTATAAAATAACTTGCCCGGACCCAACTTTTACTTGCCAGGGGCAATAGGACAACCATTAATGTTGAGCCCTGCCAACTTAATCAACAGTGCACTTGCTTATCTAACATTTAAGGATCATTCAACACGGGTCCAAGCAACTTGCATGGACCATAATACACAGTCCTATGGTTACATTTAGTAGCACACGTGGTCAGAAACTAACAAGTTCGAGTAATAAAGCAAAGAGATTATGATCTGAAAAATTGCATGGGGTCCGAAATGAAACAGAATGCCACCAAATCAAACAATTCACCGCCTAATTTTAAGTGTAACAAACTATGTTTGAAACATTTAAAATAACGATAATCCCGAATGATCACAGCTTCCATTTTCAAAAGTATAGGCTGTTCAACATTGCTCAAGAAATTGTAAAGACAAACGATTAGTAATGTTTCATTAAATGAATTTTACACGCTTCTATTTTATTAAATAGATCTAGCAGCCCAATGGCGATTGGAGAAGCGTACATCACCTGAAGCAATGTGTAAATTTAAATTTAGATGCACATGTAAGTCATTTTCTGAAAATCAGGACGAAGTGAAAGTATTAATTTTACAAATAAACCAACATTTGATTTTATTCAAATGGTCAACATTATTTATATATATGTGTCGTCTGTGTATTTGAGCAATTCTCAAGCAAATAGATATCGTTTATTTCGACGTTTAAAGCAAGTCTCGTTTCCGATATTAAACTATACAAATTTCCTCGGTATGGTTACTGACCTACACAATCATTGACAGATGACATCCGATTGTAATTGTATGAAGTATGCTGAGAAGCTGACGAAATGTTAAAACAATCCCGTAGAAGTAAAAATATCAGGTTATTATCTGTACCTGTTTCTTTCGAAGTGAAAACTCGTTGTGGCTGCGGAGAAACTTCGAGAACAAAAGAATCTGTAGCCGCGAACTTTGTTGGTTTTGCGTGAGCCATACTGTACAATTGTTATTTCAACAAATAAAGATATTGTTTGTAAATCAGGATTTGACATTCAGCAAGTACGGTGTTTACTTACTTATATATTGGAATACATTTTCGCGATCTAATGTGATCGTCAATAGTGATGACATTAGTTAATAAGTTGAAATTTAAATCTAGTTGTCACCGCGAATCAAGGCGATTTGCGGTGTTTTCGCAATGATTCTACAGCTGATCTTTATCGCCAGATGGTCGCAGTGAAATCACCGTGAATCAACCACAGAGTGGATTCACCGCAATTTGCGGCGAATCACTGCGATTTGCCATGTCGGCCCTAAAGCGGTGGTCGGTGATTTAGGCAAAAATCGCGGGGCGCGTAGTGTACGCTTATATCTTGCTTATTTTGTGAAAACTTTCAAAATATTTTTGTAATTCTAGGACCTAGGGCTACCACATTTCGTATGTAGTGAGATACAGTAGTCCTCTACAAAGTTTGCTCAAATTATGCCCCTGGGGTTAAATTTGACCTAGCCCAGGGGGTCACAAAAGTGTACATTTGCTTAAATAGGGCCTATATTTAAGTATTTGCACACGCCAAGAAAATTTTCAGCCTTTTTCAGCAGTAGAGCGATACAGGGCCATCATGGCCCTCTTGTACTTGTTTGTTAACTTGCAGAAAATGCACTTCTTGAAAAAAAAAGAATTAATTTGCCTTTCTTTTTGGAAATTTTCAGACAGCAATTTGGAATTTCGTAGTTTTTCTTCAATTGGGAAAGTTTACCTTTTATAGGTACTTTATAAAGAAGAAGAAAAATCGCTGGGTTGCATTTGATAAGACGCTTATCACAGGCTAGAATGAAAATACTCGGACTATATTTAGAAATAGAGGATCCTTTTGTAAGAAGCAGGGTCATTTTGCTTTGCATCTGTTCTTTAGTCCGTTGGTCCGTAGACCAATTGTGTTCTACAATATATCTAAGGAATGCTTTGACCTACAGCCAGGCAACATGTTTTATGTTTACATAGAGAAAAATTAAGAGGTCAATCCATTTTAAAGTCAATTGGTCAAAGGTCACAGAAGATTATAACATGAAATTATAAAGATTTAGTAGTCAGTTTTAGTTCCTGTTATACCCATAATAATATTATAAGCAGATTTTCAATTATGATAAAAGTTATATTACAGTACTGCCATTATTAAATGCATTTAATCATTGAATTTTAACCCATTTAAGACAACTTCATTAATGTCAAAAAATTATGAAGAAACATATGGAGTTGCACGAGTTTACCTGACAATTAAAATGTCACGGTGACTCAACTTAGAAAAATGGTATTCGGATGATAACTCAAGAATGCTTACTTCATAGGTACATTGATCATCACTGGCAGATGACCCCTATTGATTTTCAAGTAACTAGATCAAAGGTCAAGGTCACAGTGACTCGAAACAGTAAAATGGTTTCCTGATGATTACTCAAGAATAATTAGAAACATTTTGAACAAACATATGGAGTTGCACACGCTAACTAGACCATTCAAACATTTAACAATGGCGTCTTTACTTTTCCACAAATAGATCACATGACAACAACAAAAGCAAAATAATCACAAGAGGTTAAATAACAACAAATATTGGGAGATAGTAGACCAGGTTGCATGTCATATGTCGCTCATCACAGGCTAGACTGTACATACTGAGTTTGGGAATAGACATTTAATATACGTCATGCTTGTTTTTTGTGGGATGGTAGAGCATTAATGATCTTTTCTTGCATGTGTTATTATGGATAGTGTGGTCAAGGTGTACAATGATACTAAAACTGAAAACATTATAAACTACTAGAAATGTATTCTTAGTACATGGATACCTCTACAATCCAATTTGTCCCACAACTACACAAATGTCTTTAAATTATGAACAAACATATGGAGTTGCACACGTTAACCTGACAATTACTATGTTACTGTAGAAGTATCCCTCTCTTTGAGTAACGCTTCTCACAATTGAAAAAATATTATCGTTTGGTTAAAGGGATTGTCACATAACTCTTCTTATTTAAAAAAAAAACTTAAAAAAAATATCAAGGTGCATACTTTTACATGGTGGGTCAGGGCCCTCAATCTATCAAATCTGCCGCCGAATTTCGGTGGCAGTCCCACCTGAAAAGTATACTTTTTTCCCCTTTTGGGGGGAAAAATTCCCCCTAAAAAAAAAAAATTTTTTTTTTTTTTTTATAGAAAGATGTGTCTCATGATTATTATATCTCAATTCTGTTTCAATTTAATCTTTTCAAACATACTAAATTATGAAAAATGCAATGGATATAGTGCAAACATGTACAAATGAAATAATGAGAGAGTAAGTAAAAAAATCCCCCAAAAAGGGAAACGCCGCGAAAATTCCCCCTCCTAAGGGCTGCGGACCCCTTCCCCCAAAGTAGTGTGAGGGCCCTGTGGGTTATACTTGAAGAATAGTTCATCCCTCTATCAGCTGTACTCTTTGAGTTACTCACAACACAATTTTAAATGTGATTTCTTTGCTAAACAGGGGCCATAACTCTGGGTATGTTGAAAAAAGACATCAAACTATGCATGTGGGTAAAATTACACAATGATAAATATTTATGTAAAGTGTTAGTCCTCTTCTAGCAATACTGTTTATTTTACACTCTACACATATTCTAAAATGTCATTTATGTATAAATATGAGACATTACTACAATTATGATGAAAACAACAGAAACAACATATAGAGGTGAGCATTAGCTCACATGCCTGGTTACTTTACTTGTAAAGTTGCAGGGATACATTTTGAGTTATATATGACAGAAAAGTCACACAGATGGATGGAAAAGTGCAAATCTATATACCCCCATATTCAGCCCAAGAAGCGTTAATTTATTGTCCATGTATGTTTTTATTTGACACTTTATACTTGTTTGAAGCATTACATAATATCACTGACTATTCCTTGCTGGTACATGTTTATTTCAGCCAGTGCAGTAAAGTGACCCAGATTTCGGAGCTGACCAACTCGCAGCCCACTGGCCTGGAGGGGATGTCAGTGGAGCTGGAAACTGTCCTGGGGGAAATTAAAACCCTGCAGATCAGTCAGAAGGCCAGCATTCAGTCATTGCAGAAAACATACAAGGAACATAGTGCAGTTATGATAGAGCAAATGCGTGGCAATTTAAATACTTATATAGATGAATGTGATAATAGTTCTGCGGGTACATCAGGCGGAAATGAGCAATATTTAAAAGAAGAGATGTGTAGGAGTGTTCTCTCTATCGTGAATGAATTTGATAATATTACTGCGAAGGAACTTAACGAGATGAAAGATGAAGTTATAAGCATTAAAGGGTCAGTTACAAGTTCTATTCATAAATGCACCACTCTTCACAATGACTTGTCACAATTCCATGAACTTGTTCAGAAAATTGGAGATAATAAGGAGCTCTGTCTTATAGCCAGCATAAAATGTAAGCATATAATACAGCAGGCATTGACTCTGCTAGGAAAGTCAGGCAAGGCGTTTAACGTCCAGCGGAAGTCTGTGCACAATGTGAGAATACCAAGTGATTCATATGAATGTAGTATTGCAGGCATATGTGTTCTGACTGATGGGCAGGTGCTGGTCGCAGACTCGAAGAATAAGAGGATCAAGCTGCTGAACCAGCAGTACCAGGTGGTGAATCACTGGGATGTGACTGCTGGGCCATGGGACATATGTTTGATCACATCCAGTGAGGTTGCAGTGGCTGTGAATGACCATGATAGCAAGATACATGAGGTCCAGTTTATCACTGTCAACCAGGGAAAGCTTGTCTCTGGCAGGAAGTTTCAGTTACAACATGAATGTACATGTATTACCCATCACCAAGGAGACCTTTTTGTCACCTCTGGTCAAGAACTGTACAAATACTCACTGAATGGCAAACAGCTCTGCAGACTCTACCAAGATAGATCAGCTCGTTTGACAGGTAAGAATCATGGTGAATCCATCCTGATAACATGTGTATTATGTACAGGGATTTGTCTAGCCATTGTGGGAAAAGGAGTCTAGTCAAATTGTGTTATTTTAAATTCATACAATGACAAATTTGGGAATTTTTATTGACTAAATGAACCGAGTTGGGATTTATTTTTTTAATCAACAAATATTGACCCATTAGGCCTTTATCTTGTTATTTTGAAAAAAATAATATAAATTATAGTTACATTGTGAGATGATAATAAAATAAAATTCAGATGTAATAGCAAAAAACCTGCTGATGTATTATAAAAAAATTGTTCTTTAATTCATATGTGCCCTTGAATACTACAGTACATAGTAGCCAAAAGAAGATTCAGAAATATTGATTATAAACATGAGTAATGAAATATTTTGACTGTCACTACATGGCATGTCTATAAATAGAAACTGTGTTCCTGGGAGAGAGACACTTTCTGACCTAGTCTTAATTTTGTGGTTGTTTAATGATTGTACATGAACACTATGTTTACCTGTTGATAAACTGTGCAATTGTTTCAGTATGTGTAATTGTTTCCATCTGTGTACTTGTTTTGCTTCAATTCATATCTTACTCAACAGTCGCATTTCAACATGTCAAATGTTAACTAAATAGCTCTGCTACTGAAGTTTATTGTCACGCTTAACTATTAAATTATTGAAATGTATGCATATATTTTAGATGTGTGAAGGCCTCTTTATAGCAACATATGCGTAATACAATATCACTGCAGTATGTTTAATAAGATTATTTAACATTAACAGTAATTCAATATCTTGATGTTACTCTGTTTTGCAGTATCCAGGTGTGCTGTGAGTCCCACAGGAGACAGGCTGTACATCACCAGCTTGGACCAGAACAAGCTTCTCACCCTGGCCAGGGATGGCACACTCCTGGCTACATTCACAGACCCAGCACTACTATGGCCAGAGGGTCTACATGTGACCCCTGCAGGCCAGGTGCTGGTCTGTGGATACCTGAACAACACTGTACTACAGGTGGGCTGGGAGGGAGAGAGTAAGCTGGCTACGCTGGCTACTAAGGAGGATGGAGTGTGGTACCCAGCGTCAGTCTGCTACAGCAGCACAACATCCTCCATCATTGTGGGACAGGAACGGAGTGACAACATCCTGGTGTTCAGAGTGGAATAGTGTGTACATGTATGTATTAGTTGTTGTAATTAGTGATTAGTATTTTAATTACAATGTGTTGTTTAGCATACGAACATAGTAGTGTGTCATGTTACAATACAACATTAAGTGTGTAGTTAAAGATACAAATAATTTATGTGAACATATTGTTATCTGATTATACAATGTGAGGGGTTTTGTTAGAACATTAGATCTAATGCATATTATGTTATGTTGTCATAACGTTTGTGTCATTATGGTCCTAACATTTAGTTCTTGTAAACTGCGCATGAAAAAACAAAGCATTTCAACTGAAAATTTCATATTTGTAAATAGATGCACTTGTACATAGCAACTGAGGCTATTTTTAGACTTTCATTTCTATAAACACCATGCCATGTAAGAAATGTATATGGATGAATATTTTTTAAATAAAATATGAAATTGTTTAAGTAATCTTTGGAGGAGTATATATTGATATTTTACGCAATGTTTACAGAAAGGTAACACTTGATGTGAGATTTATTAATTTGCCATATTTTATGCTGTTGAACATTTGTTATTGATTTTCATTACATTTATATAAATTTGTGTGAGTCCTAAATATACATACAAGAAAAACATCAAGCTATTTTGCTGCTACAGTGGCTGCTGAGTCAGGACAAGGATGCTGAGGATGTGGTGGACAAGGATGACCTGAATACACAGAAGGTAACAAAGACGTTTTAATTATCAGGCCTTTTCATGGCCAATTTGGGAAAAAATGCAATTTTGGGATTTTTATTTTTTCGTGCGAAAAGTCCATTGATTTCAGAAAAACAAATTTAATATAACTATTTCTAATACTTAAAATTAAAAGAATAAAATCATATTATGCTAGTAATATACTTTTTTTTTAGATCTTATTGAAATATAATTGAGACATATTAATCATAAGGCACTTATTATGCCCCCCTTTTGAAGAAGAGGGGGTATATTGTTTTGCACATGTCGGCCTGTCAGTCTGTCGGTCCTTCTGTCCGTCAACCAGATAGTGTCCTGATGATAACTAAAGAACGCTAAGGCCTAGGATCATGAAACTTCATAGGTACATTGATCACGACTGGCAAATGACCCCTATTGATTTTCAGGTCACTAGGTCAAAGGTCAAGGTCACAGTGACTCGAAATAGTCAAATGGTTTCCGGATGATAACTACAGAATGCTTAAGCCTAGTAGGATCATGAAACTTGATAGGTATATTGATCATGACTGGCAGATGACCCCTATTGATTTTCAGGTCACTAGGTCAAAGGTCAAGGTCACAGTGACTCGAAATAGTAAAATGGTTTCCGGATGTTCACTCAAGCATGCTTACACCTAAGATTATGAAACTTCATAGGTACATTGATTATGACTGGCAGATGACTCCTTTAAATTTTCAGGTCACTAGGTGAAAGGTCAAGGTCTCAGTGACTTGAAACAGTAAAATGGTTTCCTGATGTTAACTCAAGAATAATTTGGCCCAGGATCTTGAAACTTCATAGGTATATTGATCATGACTGGCAGATGACCCCTAATGATTTTCAGGTCACTAGGTCAAAGGTCAAGGTCAAAGTGACTCGAAATAGTAAAATGGTTTTTGGATGATAACTCTAGAACACTTATGCCTAGGATCATGAAACTTCATAGGTACATTGACTTTCAGCTCACTAGGTTAAAGGTCAAGGTCATGGTGACTTGGACACAGTAAAATGGTTTCCGGATGATGACTCAAGACTGCTTACTCCTAGGATCATGAAACTTCATAGGTACATTGATCATGACTGGCAAATGATCCCTATTGATTTTCAGGTCACTAGGTCAAAGGTCAAGGTCACAGTGACAAAAAACGTATTAACACCATGGCTGCCACTACAACTGACAGCCCATATTTGGGGCATGCATGTTTTACAAACAGCCCTTGTTAAGGAAAGAAAAACGCTTTGCGTATGGGTCCGTTTCACATACCCATAAATACGCCAGGAAAAGACCTGCTTATGTATTCCCTATGTATTAAGAATGCAAAAAAGATGAGGTGGAAAAGAAAAGTATGAATTTACTTAAGATAGAATATCCTCTTTACTTGTTTGTAAAGTGTAAACTCATATATATATTCATCCGAAATTTCGTGGTCAAAAATGACTTTTACGGACACATTAGTTTATTTTGTGGATTTCTCAGTTCAGAAAAATAAATGATGAATTTGTGTCAGTTACTTTTCTGTGTGTGATAAACTTGTGGATCAGTGAACCCTTAAAATCAACCAAAATAATGTCCCTCAAATAATAATGGTTTACAGTGTAACCTGTGTATTAAGAATGTTAAAGATGAAATTGACAAGAATGATATGATTTAACAAAACATAAAATGGCGTCTTTTATTGTGTATATCATGTTTACAGCAGGACTTGTTTTACTTGAGGATCAATAACTCAAACCCTTCTTCAGCTCGATGCTTTCCAACTTATCAAACAGGAACCTCAGTTACACAACACCCGGAGAATTTCTGTCATCCTCATAAGGCCTTGAGGTTTTATAAAGTTGTGAGATATTTAATAAAGCTTATAAATATGATTCCATGGAATGTATTTGTTCTCAATAAGAAGGACCCTGGCCTTATTCCCAGAACAGTGTAATAAGGCTTTAGAGTTAGTTTTCATGCATGCAATGGCAACAATGTAAGGTTGCATGGGAAAACAAGACTTAATGCATGTGTGTAAAGTGTTGTCCCAGACTAGCCTGTGCAGTTTGCATATTCCATATTGGTTCGCTCAACGTTACAGCTACTGCACAGCAAAGAAGACAACTGTCTGGTGAAAGGCTGGCCATATTACAGTCCAGTGATGTCGGGGGACACGGCATTCCATGGCTGGGGATTGCATTTTAGCATTTTAATTTTAAAGCGGCGCAATAGGGGGCATTCTGTTTCTGACAAACACATCTCTTGTTTAGATCTTATCGAAATATGATTGAGATATAATTATCCTGAGGATATTATTTTTTTTAAATAAACGCTTTGGGTGTGGGTCCGTTGAACAGACCCATAACTTGGCAAGGAAAATGTATGCATGTGTATTTCCTTTTTATTTAGAATGCAAAAAAAAGATGAGGTGGAAAAGAACAGTATGTAGTTTCATTAATGTCATCCATGCATTTATTAAATTTTTCGAATATAGGAAGTCTCTTCTAAACGTAATTCTGTCTAGCGGAGTAGCCTGTGTGGCTGTATGGGCTCATCTGGGAAGACACTTTACGCAATATTCATAATAAATTACTGTTTTCTCAAAAGGAGGCTCAAAGCAATTCCACCTACAGTCTGTCACAGAGTTTAACAAGATGAGCCTCGTTCTGGGAAAGGAGTGCTTAATGCATTCAAAGTGTCATCCACGCATTAGCCTGTGTATTGCACACACAGACTAATCATAGAGGATACTTTCTTATTGTGATGATTTTTTTTTTAAAGGGACTTTCTTCAAAACAAAAATCAAGTATTGGTGGAAAGTGTCATCTCATGTTAGCCTGTTAGGACTGCACAGCTAGGTTACTGTGGGGCACCACTATACACATTTATTAAGCCCAGGTTTTCAGTCTTTTTAAGGGTGGTATTTTTACATTTGGATGAGAAGAAATATGGTATACAAACAATATGATTAAAATTTGGTTAATGAGAGAATGACGTACATATACATTAAAATTCACAATAATTGTTAAGCGATAGTAAAACACTTATTCTTATTAAATTATGGAAGCTTAATTCATATAAATAAAGAAACAATGAAAACAAATCAAAAATACAATTAACAAATGTATTGATAGTACCTATTGGTGAATTTGGACTTGTTCACAGATTAGCAGAATGGCAAATTTTTTTTAATTGTAATATACAATCGAAACCCGATGGCTCAAAGTCGCCTTGCATCAAAGCACGTTTGTATTGCTATATATTCATGAACATTTCAATTTTCACACATTCATTTGTTCGTTTTGCTTTAAAGCGGCAAGGGTCGCACAAAGCTGTTACTTGATTATAAGCATGTTATAATTTCAAACAAACATGTCATCCAATTAATGTTTAATTGATTCGAGTAAAATATGACATTTTGTATTAAATCTGGCGTTTTTCTTTGATGCTGTAATATAATGGCTGGAACGGCTGCATCACAACATGTTCTATGTCATCTTGAAGGAATAAATTATTTTGTATCTGTACATCATGTCATTCTTAAAAAAAAAATGAATTAATACATAATGTGCTGTTTAATTTTTTGGTGATGTGTATAAAATGCTTATGATTGCTTTGATTCCTAGCGTTATTCCTTACATATGATACTTTTTGATTGTATATATAACTATTTTAAAATATTGATGACTTAAAAATATGACGTATATATTTTCTGTTCTTACTAATTCAACAAATTATTGCAAAGTTATGTTAGTAAACATACATCTATTTAAAATCAGTTCAATCAAATTCCAGATGGGTCGAACTTTTGTCGTCGGTCCCGGCGAGGTTTAGTTATTGGTTTTCGCCTGTATTGAGCAATTTATGTTTTTAGCCGGATTTTTTTCGAAAAAATCTCGGCTTATAGATTGATGTTGTCGGGCGGGCGGGGGGGGCGGGCGGGCGGGCGGGGTGGCGGCGTGCTCGAAAATGTTAAAGTTCTTATTTCATGGTATAACTTTGGTATGCTTGGACCTAGAGTCTTCAAACTTGACATGAAGGTTGGCCAGGATTAACAGATGACCACTGGTCATTTCAAGGTCATTCATTTGAAGGTCAAGGTCACTGTGACCTTCAATATAAAAAATGTTAAAGTTGTTATAACTTTGGTATGCTTGGACCTAGAGTCTTGAAACTTGACATGAAGGTTGGCCATAACTAGTTAGTAACCACTGGTCATTTCAAGGTCATTCATTTGAAGGTCAAGGTCACTGTGACCTTGAATGTAAAAATGTTAAAGTTCTTATTTCATGGTATAACTTTGGTATGCTTGGACCTAGAGTCTTCAAACTTGACATGAAGGTTGGCCAGGATTAACAGATGACCACTGGTCATTTCAAGGTCATTCATTTGAAGGTGAAGGTCACTGTGACCTTCAATATAAAAATGTTAAAGTTGTTATAACTTTGGTATGCTTGGACCTAGAGTCTTGAAACTTGACATGAAGGTTTGCCAGAACTAGTAAGTAACCACTGGACATTTCAAGGTCATTCATTTGAAGGTCAAGGTCACTGTGACCTTGAATGTAAAAATGTTAAAGTTCTTATTTCATGTTATAACTTTGGTATGCTTGTACCTAGAGTCTTCAAACTTGAAATAAAGATTGGCCAGTACTAGAAGATGACCACTGGTCATTTCAATGTCATTCATTTGAAGGTCAAGGTCACTGTGACCTTAAATGTTAAAATGTTAAAATTGTTATAACTTTGGTATGCTTGGACATAGAGTCTTCAAACTTGACATGAAGGTTTGCAAGCACACTTAGATGACCACTGGTCATTTCAAGGTCATTCATTCTAAGGTCAAGGTCACTGTGACCTTGAATGTAAAAATGTTAAAGTTCTTATAACTTTGGTAGGTAAAAATGTTAAAGTTCTTATTCCATGTTATAACTTTGGTATGCTTGTACCTAGAGTCTTCAAACTTGACATAAAGGTTGGCCAGTACTAGAAGATCACCACTGCTCATTTCAATGTCATTCATTTGAAGGTCAAGGTCACTGTGACCTTCAATGTTAAAATGTTAAAATTGTTATAACTTTGGTATGCTTGGACCTAGAATCTCAAACTTGACGTAAAGGTTTGCAAGCACACTTAGATGACCACTGGTCATTTCAAGGTCATTCATTTGAAGGTCGAGGTCACTGTGACCTTGGATGTAAATATGTTAAAGTTGTTAATACTTTGGTATGCTTAGACCTAGAGTCTTCAAACTTGATATGAAGGTTGGCCAGAACTAGTAGATGACCACTGGTCATTTTAAGGTCAAGGTCACCGTGACCTTGAATGTAAAAATGTTAAAAAATAAAAAAATTGAGATCAAACTTTCCTAATTGTCAATTCAAGTTCATATTTGTGACCTTAAATGTTATTGTTGTTCATGTATATGCATGCATTCAAAACATAACACAAGGTTTGCTCATGCCTTGAAAAGTACTTACATTTCATTTTGACCTTTGAACAATATTTCAGTAATTTAAGTATTGCATTGACAAAAACACGAAAGGTACTTTCCTGTCATTTAAATCAAAAATCCGGCTTCAATGCGGTCATCTCCGACCGCGGAACTCTTGTTAGGTTTTAAAATCGTCAAAAGATGCATATAATGGCTATATTAGAGCATGGTTAATGTTCAGTATTACTGTTTCCTCACAAATATCATAACTAAAACGAAAACTTACGAATCTGAAACAACTTTTTTCAATTTTGTCAATTTACCAAAGCGTGAAAAGATCCCTTTAATTGCATTAATTTTCATTAATTGCTATTTAGGACAAGGCACCAATGAAATGCCAAATTAGAAATTCAGATAATTATGTTTTGCTGTTGAAAACCTTCACATCCAATCAAGAGGCATATATGTAGTGTATTATGCATTGTATTATAAAAATGTGTTACAAGTTCATATCCCCCAATCTAGTGTTGTTGTTTTCAGGAGAGCACCAGCATTAATATCGAGTTGGCCAAGCAACAGCACCAGTCTGGCCTGCAGGAGCCCCAATACAGAACCATCCTTTCCCTCCCCTGATCCCTAGCTCCTCCCACTGGACCTCCGGCCTCAAAGGGTCAGCATCGTTACACAAGTCTGTGCAATAAATCCTCAGCACGTCAAGTTTTCACGCGCTGTTATGAACAACCGAAATATCCGTGTCGAGATTTCCCCAAGCAAGCCCGAGTAGTTTTGTTTAGCTCTAGTGCCAGAGTGGGATGAGTGTTACAGAAGCGAGACGTTATAGCAGTACTTATGGTAATGCTAACAGTTAACGCAAACAGTTAGTTCTCACTGTGGACATCACGAAGAATCTCACGAAGAATTAAACGTTGAATAATTTGTTTAATTCTTTATAAGACAGCTATATATTCAGCAAGGAACGAGAGAAAAAAAGGAACAATTGAAATGATTCATTTAGAAGTATATCTGCTGTAGATAGTTAGGACAGTAGTAGCGTTACGGACTATCCTCAGCGCACAATATATTCATGTGGTGTGCCTCAGACGCGAATTCCCCACATTATTGAAAACAAATTGCTAAAAAGTCAACACATACGGTTTTGCACTCCGAGCCCAAAGAGCATCGCATTGAATTGAGACTAAAGAAGGCTTAAAAACGTGACAACAGTTTTGTTGTATGGTACAGTACGCCCTTCGACTCAACCCGAAGTTAATCAGAACTTAAACTCGGCCCTTAACAATATCCGCGAGGCCAGCATATCAGCTCAGCTTCTGAGCTTCAGGTGAGACCTTACAGTGTTATTAATTTTGTCAAAGATTGGGCCTAAATTCAGCCCCATTCCTCAAAAAGTCTATTTTTTTATAAATATTTACTGGTTAAAATTTACAATGCAATATTTGCCAAAACAAGTGTTTGATAGATTGCAACAATGAGTCACTTTCCTTATAAAGCCCTATATGTTGAAACTTAGTACAATTAAAATACAAATCAAAAATTCTAAATTTATAAGTATTTGTGTTCACGTATAACTGATTATGATCTAATATGATTTTTATTTAAATTAGAAACCGGATGTTTGCAAAGACAAAATCACTATACTGCTTTCATATCTTTATGCACACACTTTCAACGCCAGTGACTAAACTTTACATCTAAGGTCTGTCTTACAAAAACAATGGCATAAAATGTAGACATCAACTAGTATCGATTCAATATCACGTACATATAATAGATTTAACCATAATAGGCTATAATTACTAGTATAATGGCCCCTGGTAGCAAGACAGAGTATCATATACTTAATTCACCATAGACTTTCATCTGTTTTTGCATTTCTGTCTAATCCATAGGCAATACGTGTTTGATCAAGTACTCATATACTAACAGCATTGTGTCTTATGACTTGTTGTATTGTCTAACATTTAAAGTTGTTTAGTCTCGCGTAATAGTTGTGCACATTTAAATGTGTACAGTCTCATATTTTAAGTTGTTCAGTGTCATGTTAAAAGTTGTATTGTTTTACAGTTAAAGTTGCCGAGTATCACATTTAAAATTATGTAGTCTTACATTTAAAGTTGTTAATTCTCACATTTAAAGTTGTAAAGGTTCACAATGAAAGTTGTTGTAGTCAAAACTATTAAGGGGGAAAGTCTCGCACTTAAAATTACTGAAGTCATGCCTGTTTTTTTAAATTTATTTTTATGCCCCCGGTAGGGTGGCAAAATGGCAGTTGAACTGTCTGTCAGTCCGTCCCTCTGAAAACATTAATATAGGCCATAACTTTTGCAATATTAAAAATCATAATGTGATATTTGGCATGCATGTGTATCTCATAGAGTCACAAAATTTAAGTGGTGAAAGGTCAAAGTCATCCTTGAAGATAAAAGGTAAAAACAAACAAATCCAATGGAAGTACCGGTAACACGCTTAAAAGGGAGATACTTTATATTTATCATTTGGCAAGTACAGATCATTTTTACAAGGGAAGTAATATTTGTAAGGGGGTATAATCAAAATCAAAAATATATAATCAAAGCGGCGCAGTAGGGGCATTGTGTTTCTAACAAACACATCTCTTGTTAAAAAAAAGTATTACACATTGCTATGAACTGTACTTTACTATGTATTTTTCGCGGTTTAAAACCCAAAAATTTCAAAATTAAGTTTTTTGGGTATAACATATTGATACAACAAATAAAATGCTTTGGGTATGGGTCTGTTTAACAGACCCATAAATACACCAGTAAAGCGCCCACTTGTGTAATTCCTGTTTATTAAGAATGCAAAAAAAGATGAGGTTGTAAAGAGCAGTATGAATTTACATTAGGAAAAATATCCTCTTTAATTGTTTGTATATTACAAAGTCATTAATATTTGTCCATATGAAATGTCGTCGTAAAAAAACCCGTTTATGGACACAGCAATTAATGCATGGATTTTTCAAATGGGAAAAATAAATAGGTTTTTATGTCAGTTATTTTCCGGTGTGTTGTGATACATTTGAGGATCAGTCGACTCTTAAAATCAACAAAAAATAATGTCTCACAATTAATAATGATTTTACAGTGTTAATTGTGTATCAAGAATGTTAAAAATGAAGAGGACAAGAATGATATGATTTCACAGAAGGTAAAATGGTGTCTTTTCTTATGTATATCCTTTTAAAAACACAACTTCTTTTACTTGAGGATCAATAACTAAAAACCTTTTTCAGCTCGATGCTTCCCAACTTATTCATAAGAAACCTCATTAACACAACACCTCGAGAATTTATGTCATTCCAATGCAGACCTTGAGTTTTTAAAAAAGTGTGAGATATTTAATTAAGCTTGGAATGCCTTGGTTGTATAGAGCCTGTTTGCAAGGAGATGTAGAGTTTTTAGTATGTATATAGACAATCCCAGAATCGATAATATGGGCGCCGCCAAATTGGCTATTACGTAACCCGCGATTGAAAACGGTACTGAAGAATATGACAGATTACAACGTTATCATAGTGCACGCCCGCTTTATTCCAATAAACAGTACTTTATGACTTCGCACATTAGGATTGAAAACAAGTGAAACATGAAACCAAGTGTCGATATGTATCACATCGTAAATCAATATAATGTTTAAGGCCAAGTTGGCATTTTTAAGCATACCTTTCAGCATAATGCCTTTTTATAAAATTTAATTATTTCTTTATGGAATATAATTATTCAAGCATAATTATAAAGGTATAGAAATATCTAAAGTGTGAAGTAAACGTTGTGATTTTAGCGTAAATAGTGCCGGAGATATTAACAAAGATCTATCAATATATAAAGATTGGAAACATCCATTCAGACCATATTTTTTGGATAGATCTTTGATATTAATTAGATAGATTTAAGATCGATGTAGACAATTAAATTGATATCTGTCTTTGTTTAAGCCTATATTATTTCTTATTAAATGTCGTACTTTCTATACTTTCCGGAGATATTCATTAAGAAACGTTGTACATGTAAGATTAAAGACTTAGGACGACTTCTTTAATTGAATAATACAACTCTTTGTTTGTCTAAACAGTTACCATTTCGCTATTAATATTTCTCTTGTAAGTGTCATTTTAAAGGTAATATACAAATCTATAGCCGAAATGAAGTTTGTGATTCTAAAATTGTTTCGTAAATCTTTATAGAAACTCTGTAAGATTTTTAGGTAGAGATTTTTTTTTTATTAAAATAATGTATCTAGTTTAGTCTAAAACTAAAGTGGTTTTGAGCAATATTTTATTTAAAAATCGCTCTCAAGCTAATACAAAAATAACTAGCCAAAAATGAATTTTGTGATTTAAATGAACAAGTTTCGGAGTTATTCGCTTGCAAAACTGTGTAAGATGTCAGGATATGTCATACTTTTTTTATTGAAAAGGACAGCTTTTGTCTACAACTTTCTTATATTATTATTTATATAACGTTTTACATGTTGCCTGAAATATTATTAAATTTTCTTAATAACATCTTAATTCACAATTGAAATGTTCAACATGAAAAATAATGAGCCTTAAATAAACTTAAATAGTTCCAATTGTGTTCTCTAGATTTCCTAAACGTACGTCTTTATTAAATGTTCGTAAAACGGTCAAAATTTACGCTTAAAAAATAAAAACACGCTCAAAATAAGTGATTGATTTTTCTTAAATTACGGATTATAAATGACAGCAACATACATCTCTTGAAAAAAAACATCAGCGATAAAGGCGCGAACGAATTCGCTCAATGGGAGGCGATGTTCCAAGTGTGGATTAAACGCGTTTATGGGTTTGCCCGTGACACCACATGTCTGCACATGTGTTGATATCGAAATTTAGATAAGATATCACGCGTCACCTTTAAATAACATGTTAAATGACAATCAAGACCTTATTCATGCCAGGGACCTACACAAATAGGTCCATGTCCATGCTGTGTGTTATTACTCTTAAACGAATGCAGATGAACCTTATTTCTACTAATTACGTAATTTATATTAATTTAAAAAAAACACGAACTATTATCTGGTTGTCAGATCGATAACAGAAACTCTTTAAATCCTAAAATATATTTAATAAACCCATTTCGTTTCCTTGTTTTGCGTAGGGACCTATACACACATATAAAGGTCCATGTTTATTTCTTCAGTACCGTTTTGGAGGCGCGCGAGAGTATTCAGGGGCGGGTAATCCGGGAGGTTTTGATTTCTGGGATTGTCTATAGTGTTGCTGTTATTTGTCAAAATTGGGGTCTGAAATCGACCCCATTTACAATCCTAAAACAATGTATTTTTCCCAAACAACTGCCTTAAATTTCCATTGAAGAAACACCAAGAATATTCCCTATTAGAAGGACTCCGGCCTCATTACACAAACTTAAGTTAAGTCTGCTTACAGTCTGTTGTTGAGTGTTTTTTCAAGAAACATATGTGCCTCCCTCTGGGATAATGGGACTAAATGCATGTGTGTAAAGTGTGGTCCCAGATTAGCCTGTGTAGTCTGTACAGGGACTAAATGCATGTGTGTAAAGTGTGGTCCAAGATTAGCCTGTGTAGTCTGTACAGGCAAATCAGGGACGATACTTTCCGCATTTACGGAATTTTTCTTATATAGGAAGTCTCTTCTTTAAAAAAAATCTGTCTAGCGGAAAGTGTTGTACCTCATAAGGTACAGGCTGTACAGGCTAATCTAGGACAAAACTTATTGCACAATTTATAAAGACCTGTTTTCTAAGAATGAGGCTCAAAGTAAGTCCCCCTACCATCTGTTAACGAGTTGTACAAGATAATACCAGGTGAGCCTCGTTCTGGGAAAAGGGTGCTTAATGCATGTTAAATGCCATCTACAGATAAGCCTGTGCAGTGGGCACACAGATGATACTTTCCGTTTTTGAGGAAATTTTCGTTGAAAGGGAATTTGTATGCCCCCGGTAGGGTGGCATATAGCTGTTAAACTGTCCGTCAGTCAGTCAGTCAGTCAGTATGTCAGTCTCTCCGTCCGTCTGAAAAAAACTTTAACATTGGCCATAACTTTTGCAATATTGAAGATAGCAACTTGATATTTGGCATGCAAGTGTATCTCATGGAGCTGCACATTTTGAGTTAAAAGTTCAAGGTCAAGATAATCCTTCAAGGTCTAGGGTCGAAAATACAAATCCAAGGAAAGTAATAAGCTTTAATGGAGATAATTATCTGACCTGCCAAATTAAATATTTTTTTAAATATATCAAAGCGGCGCAGTAGGGGGCATTGTGTTTCTGACAAACAAATCATGGTAAAAGGTCAAGGTCATTCTTCAAGGTCTACGGTCGAAAATACAAATCCAGGGGAAGTAAAAAGCTTTAAAGGGAGATAATTATTATATATAATCATATGAAACCATACAACTGAAGCATAATCTAAATGACATTTTATGGTCAAGCCAAGCACACAATGACACTTTTTGGCAGACAAGTATCTTAGGTACGTTAAGGTAACCTGGGAATCTACAATCACGGTAGTGGTTTATTATTAATTGCTACTAAAAATAGAGATTTGACAGAGGCAATTATTTTCAAGGGAAGTAATTTATATAATTATAAATCTCAGATTATATATTACCCTATCAAGAATTTAAGTTATTTTCTCAGTTACTGTACATATTTTGTATTTTGTTTATTTATAACTTAAATGATTGATTTGTCAAAGATTTTTTATGCCCCCTTTCCATCACACTTTGCGTTTAGGTTTTGAAAAATGCTCATAAATTCTATGTCCCTTGAGATATAACCTTCATATTTGGTATGCTTGTGTATATGGACAAGGCCTTTCCATACGCACAAAAATTATTACCCCTGTGACCTTGACCTTGAACTTAGGGTCCGCATTTAGGTTTCGAAATCTGCGTTTAGGTTTTGAAAAGTGCTCATAACTTCTATGTCCCTTGAGATATAACCTTCATATTTGGTATGCATGTGTATACGAACAAGGCCTTTCCATACGCACACAAATTTTGACCCCTGGACCTTGACTTTGAACTTAGGGTCCGCGTTTAGGTTTCGAAATCTGCATAAGGTTTTGAAAAAAGCTCATAACTTCTATCAAGCGTTTATAGGGGGCATAAGTCAACCTATGGTGACAGCTCTTGTTTTTAAATGATATATATAACTATCATTTCTTTCCTGTACTAATTTGTGAATGGTTGGTTTCATTACTTACATGTGGACTTATGTACATAGATACATGATGAACTGTGGCAATGATCTCTTTGATAAACCACAGGCCTTGCTGGTCAGTGATGTCTGACTTGGTCATTTTTTACTGTCTACAGACCGCCCACACGCAGTAGGGTGGCATATAGCAGTTGAACTGTCAGTCCATCTGTCTGTCGTTGGTCCGAAAACTTTAACATTGGCCATAACTTTTGCAATATTGAAGATAGGAACTTGATATTTGGCATGCATGTGTATCTCATGAAGCAGCACATTTTGAGTGGTGAAAGGTCAAGGCCATCCTTCAATGTTGAAGGTGAATAACAAAATCCAAGGGAAGTAATAAGCTTTAAAGGGAGATTATTTCTATATCTGCCAAATGATAAATAGAAATTTTATTTCAAAGCGGCGCAGTAGGGGGCATTTTGTTTCTGACGAACACATCTCTTGTTTCTAAACAAAAATCAAGTCTTAGTAAAAAAGTGTCGTCTCAGGTTAGCCTATGAGGACTCCAAGGGCTTATGTGGGAAGACACTATACACATTCATTAAGTCACGTTGTTCAAGAGTGATGCTCAAGTTAAGTCCGTTTAAGGGTTGTATTTATACATTCTTAAGAGAATGAATTTGGTATAACAAATAATATGATTAAAAAACAATGGTGTTCATGTTAATGCAAATTAAAAATAATTGTTAAGAGATACTAATGTAAGCAATGAGTGATTGAATTCAGAGCGCTTAAAATTGAATGGCTCTTGTGCTATTTTAAACTTTTCTCACAGTGGTGAAATCTCAATATTGTTATAAATTACTGTAAACAAGTATCCAAACTAGAAAACTAATTCTTATATAATTGTGGAAACTTAATTTATTTAAATAAAGAAAGAATGAACATAAAATGCAATAATAAATACAATAAAAATGTATTCAGAGAACCTATGAATTTTGACTTGTTCTCAGATAAGCAGAATAGTTATTTTCTAAACATTATAATTTACAGTCAAAACCTGTTGGCTCAAACTCCCTTGGCTCAACTTTCAGGTTTGCTCTGACTATCCTCGAAGCATCTTTTTTGTATTGCTAAATATTCATATACATTTATGTCAAATGGCTCAAATTTGCAGGTGCGGGATTACTTAATGTCTCCTATTTTTTTAAGTCCCCGTCACAATTTTCACATTGTTTTGTTTGCCTGGCTCTAAAGCGCCTAGGGTCGCATAAAGCTGTTACTTGATTATGAGCACTTGATTAAAGGCTCCCTATAATTTTAAACATGTTATTGACTCAATCGTTAATTGATTTGAGTAAAAGATGACAATCTGGCGTTTTTGTAGATTATATAATATTATGGCTGGAACGGCTGCATCACAATATTGTTTATTAAACAATCCATCCAGAAGGCCAAAAGCCCAAGTGGACAAAGCAAGCATACAGTGTTTACAAAATACACAGTTTATGATTATACAAAATTAAGTTATACTATAATAGTTAGAGTTACAGTTATAATATGTCAACTTGAAGCAATAGACAATTTTGTATCTATGCGTCATGTCATTCTTAAATAAAAACACAAGCAAATAAAGTAATACACGTGTTGTTTATTACTTGGGCAATGTGCATATAATGCTTATATATTGTTTTGTTTCTTAGCGTTATTCCTTACATAAGATCATTGTTTGATTGTTTGTGTAACTGTTTTAAAATAGTGATTACTTAAAAATGTCAAGTATATAAATTCTGTTCTTACTGATTCAAAAGAAGAAAGTAGTACGGGGATTAGGCAGTATGAATACTCTTCAACTGGAGATGTAAATCTATTGCAGATTTATTTTAGTAAACATAAGTATATTCAGATCGGTTGGATCGAATTCTGGATGGCTAAAACTTTTGTTGTCAGTCCAGGCAAGTTAGAGTCATTGGGTTTCGACTTTATTCAGCTATTAATGTTTGCATTGTATTTAAACTAAGGAATACACCGGACTAAAAAAATCAAAATGATTGTTCTTTTAATGAACAATCATACATTTAAATTAAAAATAAATAAAATAAATCTTGTCAAACACATTTCTAAAAACATGTTGATTAAGTACTGTAAATTTGTTATAATTTGTGGTACATTAATTAATGTTGATTTCGTGGGTTTACTGATCCACGAAAATTACTCAAACACATAACAAAATGATCCAAGCAAATTCGTGTTTTTTTTTCAACAAGTAAGAAATGCATGAATTTACATGTCCACAAAAAAGTGTTTTTTTTAAAAACCTCCAAGTGTTATGCCAACTAATATAAATGATTTTCCAGGATCAGGGGTGTAGCATTCCAGTCTCTAGCTTGAATTGTTGACCAATATTTTGCATCTGTTTCATCAGTCAGTGCCTTTTTATGCCCCCCTTCAAAGAAGAGGGGGTATATTGCTTTGCTCATGTCGGTCTGTCGGTCGGTCCGTCCACCAGGTGGTTGTCAGACGGTAACTCAAGAACGCTTGGGCCTAGGATCATGAAACTTCATAGGTACATTGATCATGACTCGCAGATGACCCCTATTGATTTTGAGGTCACTAGGTCAAAAATCAAGGTCACGGTGACCAGAAATAGTAAAATGGTTTTTGAATGATAACTCAAGAACGCATACGTCTAGGATCATGAAACTTCATGGGTAGATTGATCATGACTTGCAGATGACCCCTATTGATTTTGAGGTCACTAGGTCAAAGGTCAAGGTCATGGTGACCCGAAATAGTAAAATGGTTTCCGGATGATAACTCAAGAACACATACGCTTAGGATCATGAAACTTCATGAGTAGATTGATCATGACTTGCAGATGACCCCTATTGATTTTGAGGTCACTAGGTCAAAGGTCAAGGTGACCAGAAATAGTAAAATGGTTTTCGGATGATAACTCAAGAACGCATACGCCTAGGATCATGAAACTTCATAGGTAGATTGATCAAGACTTGCAGATGACCCCTATTGATTTTGAGGTCACAAGGTCAAAGGTCAAGGTCACGGTGACCCAAAATAGTAAAATGATTTTCGGATGATAACTCAAGAAACGCTTTTGCCTAGAATCATGACACTTCATGGGTACATTGATCGTGACCCGCAGATGACCCCTATTGATTTTCAGGTCACTATGTCAAAGGTCAAGGTCACAGTGACAAAAATCGTATTCACACAATGGCTGCCACTACAACGGACAGCCCATATGGAGGGCATGCATGTTTTGGAAAAAGCCCTTGTTTTGAAGTTGTTGTTTTTCTGGAAGGGCATGATTCTTGGCTATTTTTCCTTTTTATGGAATCACAGTGGTTTTTTTTCAAATTTGAGAGTTTTGTGGGTCACAATTTAAAGAAGTTTGTGACTAGAATTTTCGCATGTTTAAGAAGTTTGCTACTCATTTCTTCACTATAATTAAAATTCGAGAATCATTTTTCTTTCTTAAAATGAATGGGTCAAAGGATGATACAAAACATGACACAAAACACGTCCTGTGATCGGATTTGTGTTTGTGGGCAATTGGGTAATATGTTTTCAGAAACTTGTGTTTTCCCTCAACATATCAAACAAAGTTTATGATAGCAATTTACTTGGAAAAAATCGTTTCTTGGTATTGGTTACTGTGAAAATGTGGATTTTTAGGCGTCACCAAAGAACGGGCAAACTAGTGTTGTCAGTGTGTAGTCTTTAAGGGCAAGTGGCCTATAACATAATTTAAATCCAAAGTATATGAGCAGTACAATATATGGAAAAGTAAAGTGATACGTATAATGAGTACAATTTAAAAACAATGTTAAGAAGATGATTTTCTATTATTTTTTGTTTTTATACAGGAAAAAAACTTCTTTATAATGGGGCTTAATGCATGTGCTTAAATTGTTGTCGTTGTCCTAGATTAGCTTGTGCAATCCACACATGCATATTTGGGACAACAATTTCATATGTTAAGGTATTTTTGTTGAATAGAAATATCCTCTTTATGAAAATCCAGTCTAGTCAAAAAGTGTTCTTCCTGATTGGCTTGTGTGGACTAAACATGTTAATCTGGGACGACTATTTGTAATATTTAGGAGCCGCATATTGGCTAATGAAATTACATCATTATGAATATACAGGTTAGTATACAGTGTATTAGTAGCCAACAATGTTTTAATACGAAATGGTTTGATGATATTAATTTTTGTGCTATTGAGGACAATACACCAATGAAATGCCAGATTAGAAATTCATTAGAAGGAAATTTTGCCTATTAAACACCTTCACAACCAATTAAGAGGCATAATTTCATATACATTGTAATATAAACAAAGTTCACATCACCCACTGTGCTGTTGTTTTCAGGACAGCACCACCATTGATATTGAATTGGCCCAGCAACAGCACCAGTCCGGCCCGCAGGAGCCCCAGTCCAGGATGACCCATCCACTCCCCTGACCCATAGCTCATCATACTTGATATCCGGAAAAATGGGGCCTAATGCATGTGCTTAAATTGTTGTCACAGATTAGCCGTGCAGTCCACACAGGCTAATCATGGATAACACTCCTCTTAAAGGTATTTTTCATTGAACAAATAATCCTCTTTATGAAAACGCAGTCTAGTCAGAAAGTACCCTCCCTTATTAGCTGATGTGAATTTCACATGCTTATCTGGGACGACACTTTCTGACATTAGTGATCCGCTTATGAAAATACATTTCTGGAAATGGAGTAAAGATTATAGATATAAATGTACAGATAAGTATAGCATTAGCTAACACTTTTCTTGTTTTAATACAGAATGACTTAATTGTATTTATTTTCATGCTATTAAGGACAAGGAACCAATAAAATGCCAGATTAGAAATTCATGTTGAAAACCTTCACAGCCAGTTAAGAGACATAGTTTGTTATAGATTGTAATATATTTGTTAAAAGTTCCAATCACCCACTGTGTTGTTGTTGTTTTCAGCAGAGCACCAGCATTGATATCGAGTTGGCCCAGAAACCACACCAGTCACGCCTGCAGGAGCCCCAGTCCAGAACGACCCTTCCCCTGCCTTGACTTTTAACTACTCCCCCTTGACCTCCTGCCTCAAAAAGTCAGCATCGTTGAACAACTCCGTTCTGCAGGAAATTCTGAGCATGAATCTGTTCTGAACAAACGCAATGCCCACGTTACGTTTTCCAAACATAAGCCTGGGTAGTTTTATTAAGCTGGAGTTGCGCGTGGGCCTGAAAGGGACTAGTGTTACAGACACGAAAAGTTATAGCAGTAGTTATGGTAACGCTAACAGTCAGTTGTTGCTGTTGGACATCACAACAAATATCATGAAGAATAAAAAGTTCAATAACTCATTCCAATCTTTATGAGACAAACAGAAATTGAACGGGAGAAAATCAAAGAACAATAAAAGCGTAAGCTTTCCTAGTGGGATACTTTTGCTGTTGAAAGTTTGGACAACAGTAGGGTTGCGGACTGCCCCAGATTGTCCTCTCAGCGGCAAAAATATCATAATAGAACGGACTTTTGGCAATGTTACTGACAAAGAAAGGCAATAATGACTTGGTTGTCAATACCCAGAGCAAGATACATCCATGCTGACAAAGAAAGGCAGTAATGACTTGGTTGTGAACACCCAGAGCGCGATACATCCATGCTGACACAGTAAGGCAGTAATGACTTGGTTGTGAACACTCAGAGCACAATACATCCGTGCTGACACAGAAAGGCAGTAATAACTTGGTTGTGAACACCCAGAGCACAATACATACATGCTGACACAGAAAGGAAGTAATGACTTGGTTGTGAACACTCAGAGCACGATACATCCATGCTGACACAGAAAGGCAGTATGACTTGGCTGTGAACACAGAACACAATACACCCATGCTGACACAGAAAGGCAGTAATGACTTGGTTGTGAACACCCAAAGCAAGATATTTCCATGCTGACACAGAAAGGCAGTAATGACTATGCTGTGAACACCTTGAGCAAGATATATCCTTGCTAACACAGAAAGGCAGTAATGACTATGCTGTGAACACCCGGAGCATAATACATCCATGCTGACACAGAAAGGCAGTAATGACTATGTTGTGAACACCCAGAGCAAGATATATACATGCTGACACAGAAAGGCAGTAATGATTATGCTGTCTAAACCCACAGAAAGATATATCCATGCTGACACAGAAAAGCAGTAATGACTATGCAGTGAACACCCAGAGCAAGATATATCCATGCTGACACAGAAAGGCAGTAATGACTTGGTTTTGAACAACCAGAGCAAGATATATCCATGCTGACACAGAAAGGCAGTAATGACTTGGCTGTGAACACAGAACCCGATACACCCATGCTGACACAGAAAAGGCAGTAATGACTTGGCAGTAAACACAGAACACAATACACCCATGCTGACACAGAAAGGCAGTAATGACTTTGCTGTGAACACAGAGCACAATACATCCATGCTGACACAAAAAGGCAGTAATGACTTGGCTGTGAGCACAGAACACCATACATCCATGCTGATACAAAAAGGCAGTAATGACATGGCTGTGAACACAGAGCACAATACATCCATGCTGACACAGAAAGGCAGTTATGACTTGGTTGTGAACACAGAGCACAATACATCGTTGTTGACACAGAAAGGCAGTAATGACTTGGCTGTGAACACAGAGCACAATACATCCATGCTGACACAGAAAGGCAGTTATGACTTGGTTGTGAACACAGAGCACAATACATCCTTGTTGACACAGAAAGGCAGTTATGACTTTGCTGTGAACTCAGAGCACGATACATCCATGCTGACACAGAAAGGCAGTAATGACTATGCTGCAAACACCCAGAGCACAATACATCCATGCTGAAACAGAAAGGCAGTCATGACTATGCAGTGAACACCCAGAGCAAGATATATCCATGCTGACACAGAAAGGAAGTAATGACTATGCTGTGAACACCCAGAGCAAGATATATCCAATGTGACACAGAAAGGCAGTAATGACTATGCCATGAACACCCAGAACACAATACATCCATGCTGAAACAGAAAGTCAGTAATGACTTGGTTGTGAACTCAGAGCACAATACATCCATGCTGACACAGAAAGGCAGTAATGACTTTGCTGTGAACTCAGAGCACGATACATCCATGCTGACACAGAAAGGCAGTAATGACTTGGATGTAAACACCCAGAGCACAATACATCCATGATTACACAGAAAGGCAGTAAAGACTTGGTTGTAAACACCCAGAGCACAATACATCCATGCTGACACAGAAAGGCAGTAAAGACTTTGTTGTAAACACTAAGATATCCATACATCCATGGGGTGTGCCACAGACGCAAATTACGCCCACCATTTTGAACAAGGTGCTTAAAGTGAACACGTCTGGTTTTGTTATGAGCACTTAGCACTCCGAGCCTAAAAGGCCTCACATTGAATTGATGCAAGAGAAGGCTTTGAAAAATAACAGCAGTTTTGTTGTGTGGTCCAGTACACCCTTCGACTCGCAACCTGAAGAAAGCAGAACTCAAACTCGTCTCTTAGCAATATCAGCAAGGCCATCATGTCAATCTCAGCCTCTAGAGCTTCAGGTGAGACCTTACACTGTTAATTATAAAAAAAAAAATTGGGCCGAAATTCAGCCCCATTCTTATCTAAGTCTATATTTATGATAACTGGCTTAAGTTCTCAATTTATGGTTTCCCGGAAGAAAAAGAATGTTTTGATAGGTTGCAACATTGAGTTAATCAGAACTCAAATTCAGCCTTTGGCAATATCAGCTAGGCCAGCATATCAGCTCAGCTTCTTGAGCTTCAGGTGAGATCATACAGTGTTATTCATTTGTCGAAATTGGGGCCAAATTGAGTCCCATTCCTTATCTTAAACAGTTTATTTTTTCCATAATTACTGGCTAAAGTTCTCAATTCAAGGTTTGACCCCAAACAATGTGTTAATAGGTTACAAATTGAGTTTGTTTCCTTATGCAGCTCTATAAGTTGAACCTTAGTGCAATTTATCTTGATAGCACTTATTCTCAATTTTTAAATTATGTTTAGCCAAAACTACAACCATTTTCCCAATTTAATTCAAAACACTATGATTCTTTACGAATTGTCCCAATCCGAAAAATGGTTAAAATAAACTCTGCACAGAGCTAGCCCCTTGTTATAGCACATTTTAAAGTTTTTTATCAGAATAACTGGCTTAATTATACCCCCACAAACGAAGTTTAGGGGGGTATATAGGAGTGAACTTGTCTGTGGGTCAGTCGGTTTGTTGGTCCGTATTTAGTGTCCGCTCTCTAATTCAAGTAGTTTTCATCCGATCTTCACCAAACTTGGTCAGAAGTTGTTTCTACATTATGTCTAGGCCAGGTTCGAATATGGTCCTTGCCGGGTCAACAACTAGGTCACGGGGTCACTTCGTGTGTTTTAAACATTCAGCATGTTGTCCGCTCTCTAATTCAAGTAGTTTTCATCCGATCTTCACCAAACTTGGTCAGAAGTTGTATCTAGATGATCTTAAGGCCAAGTTTGAACATGGGCCTTGCCGGGTCAAAAACTAGGTCACGGGGTCACTTTGTGCGTTTTTTAACATTCCGCATGGTGTCCTCTCTCTTATTAAAGTAGTTTTCATCCTATCTTCACCAAACTTGGTCAGAAGTTTTATCTAGATGATATGAAGGCCAAGTTCGAACATGGGCCATGCCAGATCAAAAACTAGGTCACAGGGTCACTTAGTACATTTTACACATTGAGCATTTTGTCCGCTCTCTATTTCAAGTAGTTTAAATTCATTCTTCACCACACTTGGTCAGAAGTTGTAACTAGATGATGTGTAGGTCAAGTTCGAACATGGGCCATGCCGGGTCAAAAACTAGGTTACCGGATCACTTAGTGTGTTTTAAACCTCACCATGTTGTCCGCTCTCTAATTCAAGTAGTTTTTATCCAATCTTCACCAAAATTGGTCAGATTTTGTATCTTGATAATGTTTCGGTCAAGTTTGAATATGGGTCATGCCGGGTCAAAAACAAGGTCACGGGGTCACTTACATGTAGTGCAATTTAAACATCACAATGTTGTCTGCTCTCTAATTCAAGTAGTTTTAATCCAATCTTCACCAAACTTGGTCAGAAGTTGTATCTAGATGATGTCTAGGCCAAATTTGAATATGGGTCATGCCGGGTCAAAAACTAGGTCACGGGGTATCTTAGTGCGTTTTAAACCTCACCATGTTGTCCGCTCTCTAATTCAAGTAGCTTTTTTCTCCAATCCTCACCAAACTTGGTCACAAGTTTTATCTAAATGATCTCTAGGACAAGTTTGAACATGGGCCATTCAGGGCCTAAAACTAGGTCACCGGGTCACTTTGTGCATTATTTAACATTCAGCATGATGTCCGCTCTCTAATTCAAGTAGTTTACATCCAATCTTCACCAAACTTGGTCAGAAGTTTTATGGAGATGATATTAAGGTCAAGTTAGAACATGGGCCTTTCTGGGTCAAAAACTAGGTCAAGGGGTCACTTAGTGCGTTTTAAAAATTGAACATGGTGTCTGCTGTTTTTTGTAAAGACGGCATGCAAAATATTATGTGTCAATGCGGCATGGACGGTATTCGTTACATCTGTGACAAAGCTCTAGTTTGCTTATTTCACTACGTTTAATTACTATTTTGAACTCACATCTATTGTTTCTTATTAAATGCCATACAGTTGTATTGTCTCACATTTAAAGTTGTGAAGTCTCAGGTATAAGTCATAAACTGTGACATTTAAAGGTGTGCAGACTCACGGTTAAATATGTAGATTGTAACATTTAAAGTTGTGTTGTCTCACATTTTAAGTTGCTTAGTATCACATTTAAAATGATGTAGTCTCACATTTAAAGTTCTATAGTCACACAATTAAAGGTGTACAGTCTCACATTCTAAATTGCTGAAGTAATGCCTGTTTTTGATTTACAAAAAATAAATGTTACACCTTGCTACAAACCCAAAAATTCCAATTTCGAGTTGGTGCGCATAAAACATTGAAACTATGTTATTTTGAGTTCTAATTGGTGAAAAATTATTGGCAATATTCTAAATATGAATTATAGGCACAATGTTAGGCATTTAAAAAACAGGTCTGTAAAGTAAGGTGTTGCAAGGCTTATTCATGTGTCTCTAAACAATCCGGTTTTAGTTTACTTTCCATTTCCTTTTCAGTGAACTTAACTAGCAAACATGACAAACGTCATTGAAGTGAAAGTCGATGACAACCCCCTTCTTGCACAAATACTACAACTCGCTTAAGAAATTCAGCATGAAGACGTCTTGCGTCAGACTACCAAGCCTCCTATCAATATCTCCTCCCATGTTGGCTACATCAACACTTCCAACAGCAGAGCCTTGGTGAGTTTGACTTCCGTCTTAGCATCGATGTCGCTTAGCAACAATTGGATGATGGGCGTCGACAAATTATGCCGGACAAGTCGCTCGAACTGAAACTATCTGATCCAACAGGTAGAGCAGGCGTTGCGTGACATGTCCATTAATGTGACTACTCTATATGTTGTTCTCGAATAATGTGAACCTTAGGCCTGGAGAGCAGTATGCGATTGACGCCATTCAACAACAGTTGTCGGCAATTCTCGGGTTTGGGGTGGCGACTTCGGCGTCGGAACTCGCTCCATCTCTGTCTAAGGCCCAGTCGCAGCAGCAGCAGCAGCAACAAGAACAATAAGTAGTATCTGAGCGGTGTTCTGGGATATGGGGCTTCATGTATGTGCTTAAATTGTCATCCAAGATTAGCCTGTGCAGACTGCACCTACATTAAGTCATATTAAATTGTCATCCCAGATTAGCCTGTGCAGACTGCACATACATTAAGTCCTATTAAAGTGTCATCCCAGATTAGCCTGTGCAGACTGCACATACATTAAGTCATATTAAAGTGTCATCCCAGATTAGCCTGTGCAGATTGCACATACATTAAGTCCTATTAAAGTGTCATCTCAGATAAGCCTGTGCAGACTGCACATGCATTAAGACCTATTAAAGTGTCATCCCAGATTAGCCTGTGCTGATTGCACATTCTTAAAATCCTATTAAAGTGTCATCCAAGATTAGCCTGTGCAGACTGCACATACATTAAGTCCTATTAAAGTGTCATCCCAGATTAGCCTGTGCAGACTGCACATACATTTAGTCCTATTAAAGTGTCATCCCAGATTAGCTTGTGCAGACTGCACATACATTAAGTCCTATTAAAGTGTCATTTCAGATTAGCCTGTGCAGACTGCACATATATTAAGTCCTATTTAAGTGTCATCCCAGATTAGCCTGTGCAGACTGCTCATACATTAAGCCCTATTTTCCCAGAATGAGACTCGTATACTTCACTTAACATCAGTATTTTATGTGCCTGAAAAGTTCCTAGCATCAAATGGGAATTATGTGCTTTTAAATTGATCACACATAGTAAATAAATTGCAAATAGCACTTGATCTGATATCAATTTTAATTGTTTCTGCCTGATTGAGAAAAAGGTCAAAGCATCAAATGGTAAGTATGTGTTTTTAAAATTAATCAACTTGGTAAATAAATAGCAATTGATCTAATATCAGGTTTAATCATAGAAGGTAAAGGCATAGTTTTGTGTATTTTTCGGCCGAAATTCAGCTCTTGAACAAAGCGTTTATCTTTTACAAAATCAGCTGTAATAGACTTGTTAAATTTGATTTAATTTTAGCAAAACAATTATTTAAATGACTTCAGCACATTATACAATTATTACCTTCAATATTTTTTTAATTTCCTGAATTTTGTTTTAAGAGCCGGTTCCTACAGGATCCCATGCAATAGATTGGTACCCAGCTGAACAACAGGCTTTCGGGTAAGCTGGGCCCGGATAGGTGCAGCCAGTCTAAAGCTGGGGCTTCAAACTTTCCTGCCAAGTGGGCTGATATTACCTCTTCTACAAGGTACATTGGTCCTGTAATTTACCTTGTATAATGTGCAGTGTGTTACTACTCAAACTTTTATTTCAATAGTGTGTGCGTGTTATACATTGGTAATACTCTATCCTTGCTGCTAAATTAAACTTATGTAATTGTAAATATTCATAATCGTTGCCATTTTGTATTTCCTTGAAAGGGTGCAGGGGGGAGGTCGGATCGGATTGAATTGTAGAATTCTCTGTCCTTCCATTCTTCCTTATGTCCATCCAACTCTTTTGGAGTTACAAGTAACTTAATGCAGATTGGTTAGATATAGATGAAAAATGATTGTATCAAGTGTACAGTATATAGTAGGCTGTGTGTGTGTGAAGTGTTTATTGTATACCTCATTTGTAGCAAGAGCCTTCAAACATAATGTATTTCTTATATTATTTAATCAAACAACATTGTTTGACCTCCAATATAACTGATGCTATTTCAGAATGCATGAATTATTTGGTTTACAGGGACATATGTCAGTGATGTGCAAAGAGCTGGTTTTCTGTTCACAGAGAAATATCCTAACAACTCCAACTCAGCCACTACATCTCAACAGGTAAGTCCCCTAACCATTGCAAAACATAAACTGTGGCACCAGATCACTGGGATATAAGTTGTCCGTTTACATTATGCACATTATGCAACCACAGCAGATTTGCTTATTTCCCTCACAGGTACCCAATAGAACAAGAATGGGATTAATTGTTTGATATGCACAGTTCTGTGGTTTGAGCAGAATTCTACCTTGGGACCTTTCGATTCCTAGACCAGCATCCCACCACTTGACTAAGGTCCCAAATTAATACAGTATTACGCAAAGACATGATATCTGAGCTATGTTCATGCATTTTTATGCCCCCCTTCGAAGATGAGGGGGTATATTGCTTTGCTCATGTCGGTCGGTCGGTCTGTCGGTCCGTCCACCAGGTGGTTGTCAGACGATAACTCAAGAACGCTTGGGCCTAGGATCATGAAACTTCATAGGTACATTGATCATGACTCGCAGATGACCCCTATTGATTTTGAGGTCACTAAGTCAAAGGTCAAGGTCACGGTGACCCGAAATAGTAAAATGGTTTTCGGATGATAACTCAAGAACGCATACGCCTAGGATCATGAAGCTTCATAGGTAGATTGATCATGACTTGCAGATGACCCCTATTGATTTTGAGGTCAAAAGGTCAAAGGTCAAGGTCATGGTGACCCGAAATAGTAAAATGATTTTCGGATGATAACTCAAGAACGCATACGCCTAGGATCATGACACTTCACAGGTACATTGATCATGACCCGCAGATGACCCCTATTGATTTTCAGGTCACTAGGTCAAAGGTCAAGGTCACAGTGACAAAAATCGTATTCACACAATGGCTGCCACCACAACGGACAGCCCATATGGGGGGCATGCATGTTTTACAAACAGCCCTTTGTCCGTCCACCAGGTGGTTGTCAGACGATAACTCAAGAACGCTTGGGCCTAGGATCATGAAACTTCATAGGTACATTGATCATGACTCGCAGATGACCCCTATTGATTTTGAGGTCACTAAGTCAAAGGTCAAGGTTACGGTGACCCGAAATAGTAAAATGGTTTTCGGATGATAACTCAAGAACGCATACGCCTAGGATCATGACACTTCACAGGTACATTGATCGTGACCCGCAGATGACCCCTATTGATTTTCAGGTCACTAGGTCAAAGGTCAAGGTCACAGTGACAAAAATCGTATTCACACAATGGCTGCCACCACAACGGACAGCCCATATGGGGGGCATGCATGTTTTACAAACAGCCCTTGTTAAGTATTGCAAATGTAAAGTGATGAAATATTAGGAAATTTATTACACTAGGGGATTAAGAGAAAGTCCCTTTCCCCCATTGCTATGCACCTGGTGAACATATTTGTTTCTCTATAACCACCTGTGAAATAAAGTTTAATAATATACTTAAATTAACTCAACACATATTCTCTGTTGATTTTAAATGATTGCATTGCATGTCTATAATATTTTCAAAAGCTTTCCATCTCTGAAACGTTGTTGTCACACATTTGGTTCTGTTCAAATATGTTTATGTTGGCTAAGCAATATGGAAGCTTATGGTTGACAAAGACATTTTCTATAATGTAAAAAATGCTTGATATATTTGCACAATTATCTGTCAAGTTTGACACACAATCTACTTTTTCCAGACAACCCGAATGATTGTAGGACATAAGCCCCCCAGGACAAAACCCCCCCAATGAAAAAATGAACATTTGGACAATTGCCCCCCAGTAGAAATGACAGGTAGGATATAAGCCCCCCAGTGCTTATTTTGCATCTGGACATTTGCCCCCCAGTGCTTATTTTAGAAGTGAACATTTGCCCCCCAGTGCTAATATCATATGTTGTTTCCATTAAACTAGTATATCTCTGTCTTTGGATTCATTATTATTTCATATCTCACAAATATATAATCATAGAAACTTGGATCATTATAATTTGAAATAAAAAAGGTCCAGAAACACACTTGAATTTCCTAATCTTAGGTAAAACAAACATCTTAAAGAATTGTTCTTTAATTAATCAATCAAAAGGATTATCAGCTTGTTAAAGGTGTGACATGTGGCTTTGATCATATACTTGTTAATGAAAATTAATGGCTTCTTTATTTAATCAATCAAAAGGATTATCAATAATAATTATCATAACTTAGTACAAATAATGATAATTAAAGTGAACACATATAACAACATTTAAAGGCAATTATTTTTGTCGTTACATTCTTTGAGTGACAATTAACTAAAACTTAGTATATAACGAAACTATCACATTTCAAATGATACATTTCATCATGGAAATTATTAAGAGTAATAAAGGGTCTGAGAAATTACTGAAGGATGGGTACTCTTACACCAAAAAGAAGTCTCGTAAAGAATCAATACATTGGGAATGTTCCAAGCGCAGAAGCGCTTCATGTAAAGGAACCTTGACAACTAATCTTGATGTAAGTATAATATTAAAATGCTATTTGTTATCTTTGCTATCATAACTTTTAAAATAGCGATTTGCAAAATTAATTCCAGACAGTATTGCATAACTTCACAAATTTAATTATTTGAAGTAAAGGTAAATGTAGTATTTGTAAGCTTTACCAACATTCAAAATATCAATTAATTTACATAATTAATTCCAAACAGTTATACAAAACGTCACAAAATAATTTTATATATAATAAATTAAATGTTTCATTGCTATTATCATTAGTTACAATATTAAATAATTGTTTTTATATATTCAGGTTACTATGGTCACATCATCCACAACACACAGTAACGATGCTGACCACTTAGCCATAGAAGTTATGAAAGTCAGAGAAGAGATCAAATCCAGTGTCGCCTTATTTATCCCTTCCATTATTTAAGCCTTTCAGTGGTGGTAATTGGATAAATGGATTATCATCTCAAAGGTTTTGAGTAATCAGGTGGTGATAATTGGACATGATTATCTGCTCAATCGAGTAATGTCATTGAAAATTAGGCACTGGGGGGAAAATGTCCACTTCTAAAATAAGCACTGGGGGGCAAATGTCCAGATGCAAAATAAGCACTGGGGGGCTTATATCCTACCTGTCATTTCTACTGGGGGGCAATTGTCCAAATGTTCATTTTTTAATTGGGGGGGTTTTGTCCTGGGGGGCTTATGTCTGGATCCCAACCCGAATATCAAGGCGTTAAGTTTCTTCTGGATGCAGTTACAGTCACAGCTTTCAAGCCAGCAGCTGTCGATGTATTGAGATTTTCTCCTCTCCATGTTACCTGACCTGCTGCCTGTGAACATCCTGCACATAGAACCTTTGTGAGTTTGTGAGACGTGTGTAGGCTTTTTGTAAATACCTACTTTCAGAGACAGTTTAAGGAAACACTGGTCCATCTAAACGTTTGTCCGCCTGTCAGGTTGTGTGGCATATATAACCTCAAAACATATTTCTTATTTTGTTATGCAACTCTCCAAACATGTTAATCGCCATGTGGACGTGTACTGTTGCGTATTGTATATCAGCTTCCTTTTGCATTAGTGGAATTAGAGATAAAAACTTTTTTCATTACATGTTCATATTATTTTGCAGTAAATATTTAATAATTAAGAAATATATCTCGGACCACCTATCTATAAATTCAAATCAAAGAAGCTTTAGCACCATATGCCTGTTTTGTTCTTTTTCATTGCTTTCCTAAGTAACACAATCAGAATAATGAACTGAAATTAACATTAACATACCTGTCTTTATTTCAGATCCCAATCGATGTAATTAAACCGGCCAATCAAAAAGATAGCCTGGTACAGCACTTGTCATTAGATTGACGCCATGCATGCCTTTGAAGATCATTTATACATACAATTTAAGCATGATAGTCAATAAGTGCCTGCGTTGGCTTCTTAAAAGACTCACAGTCCTAAGCATTTACGATGGAATTCCTCATCTTGAAATATTGGGAAAGCAGGAAAACACCTGTCACTGTTAAGAAAAAAATGAGGGAATGACAAAGCACAATAAGACCAGCCAAGTCCTGTGATCAGACACGTCATGTGATCAGACACGTCATGTGATAAGCCAAGTCTTAAGATCAGCTTAGTTCTGTGGCCAGACACGTCTTGTGGCCAGCCAAGTGTTTTACCAGCCACGTCCTGTGACCAGCGAAGTCAAGTGATCAGCCAAGTCTTAGGATCAGCTAAATTGTGTGGCCAGCCAAGTCATGTGACCAGCCTAGTGTTTTTACCAGCCATGTCCTCTGACCAGCAGCTTTGTCTCGAGTGTACAGTCTGATTGTATGGGAAGAAAAATCTACATTTCATATTGTATGGGCATAATGATACTGACAGTATCTTGATGATTAAGTATTTTGTTATATATTGGTAAATAGACCAAAATGATAAGGGGAAACTCAGTAATAGCAGTAATTTAAAGTTTTATTTCAAGAGCAAAATAATGCAAGTACTACAATTGTGTCTGTATTCAGAAACTGACTCTATATAGCTTTATCCTGATTATCGTAAACAGACAGACACAAATGATTTTACAATTGTTGTTTTTTAAACATTGATTTTAAGCCTTCACAAAGTTGTTTAAATAATGCTGATACCTTGGACAATATTTAGCTTATTTATTGTATAAACAAGACATGCTTATTTTTAGTTTTTACCTATAAAATAGCAATAGCAATAGGTAAAATACTTGATCAGAACGGTTCATAATTGAGATGCTTCTATTTTGATATGGTTTTCATTCTGTCTGTGTACATTTCTCATCAGTTTGCTCTTTTGAGGCAGTATTTTGTCAAGAATTTCATGTAAGGATGTTATAGTAAAATATCAAATAATAATTTGATTTATTCAAACTATATTAAAGGGGCCTTTTCACAGATTTTGGCATTTTTTAACTTATTCATTAAATGCTTTATATTGATAAATGTAAACATTGGATCGTAAAAGCTTCAGTAAAAAATCAAGAATAAAATTAAAAAAAGGAAAAGAACATTGCCCGGAACAGGTTTCGAACCAGTGACCCCTGGAGTCCTACCAGAGTCCTGAAGTAAAAACGCTTTAGCCGACTGAGCTATTCCGCCGAGTACACATACTTGACGTATTTTATACCTTATATAAGCAATCTTCGTAGTTTCACAAAATTTAACGACAAAAACAGAACTCTCCAAATTATTCAATCGTTTCGCGTTGCAACGCTTTATAATTTTTAGGTTTTAAAATCGTCAAAAGATGCATATAATGGCTATATTAGACCATGGTAAATGTTCAGTATTACTGTTTCCTCACAAATATCATAACTAAAACGAAAATTTGCGAATCTGAAACAACTTTTTTCAATTTTGTCAATTTACCAAAGCGTGAAAAGATCCCTTTAACCTTCTGTTAATTATCAATTTATTTATTGACAACAGATACTTTGTTTAATATTAACAATAGTTAAGCGCGTTATAAAAATTGAGTGAATGTACATGCATAATATTGCGATAATTGATGCACACATTAATGGAAAACTATTTAATAAAGTGGAATTTAGAAGTACATCTTAATTGTAATGGAGTTTGTTTAATTATTAAAAAAAGGATGCTTTCATTGTTGAAAATATGATAGTAATTCCTCCACAAGTAATTTTATTTCAAAGTGAGTATTTTCATGAAGAATGATCCTAGATATGGTTGTAGATTGTTCTTGTTGTATCATATACTGACATGCTCATCATTTGTGTTGACATTTGCATTCTAGCATTAAAAGTTCATTATGCTTTAAATATTTGTATGTACACATTTGTGACCAGCTTTTCTAATGTAATAAGTGAATAACGTAACACAGATTTATGTGTCTCTGTATATAAGTTTATTTTGTCATTTGTAAATAGATCAACTGCAAAGCTAATGTTTTTGTTTGTACATTATTTATAAAATGTTGCCATTTCAAACAGATACATTCACTGTTTGAATTCACTTGTACGAATTTGTTTCATATTAAACATCATTTACATATCAGGCAATAGAGAAAAAGAATTGCTTTGGATAAAAGAGCACATTAACCTGTAAAGTAAATTAAGACATCAGATTATTAACATAATAATATACTTTAAGCATTAGAAACAGCGTGTTTTATGTCAAGCTTTTCAGTTAACATAATTAAGCAACAACTATCTGGAAATTTGGAAAACAGTGAAGAACGATTCAAGGGAGAGCAACTGTGATACTAAATAAAAGTCGTCTCCCTTGTTAGAGTATAATTGTACCTCTCAACGTAACAAGAACATTGAATCTTTTTTTATATTATTCCACACTATAAACTATATACTATATTCATTCAATAATCACTAAAGAAATATGGTTTGCATAATTGTTTATTTCTATGCGTTATACCAAATTCACCAGTATGGCATCAATTTAAGTTCATCATATTTTTTTTGCCAAAATTGGCCATACAGTGCTAAAAATTTGGTATTCTGACTATTATTAGTGCATGTTCTCATACAATATCACATTGTATATTTTAACACCGAAGCAATTCTGACTATTATTAGTGCATGTTCTCATGCAATATCACATTGTATATTTTAACACTGAAGCAATATGTGTTAATATATTAATTTTTATTTATTGGCTTGTTATTGCTTGTTAAGGTGTCTAATTTTGAATTATAGCTGTAAATTGATTGTGACTATTTTCCAGTTTTGAATGATTGCTTTTAGTTGATTGTTTACAAGTTTTGTAAAAGCTGTTTTCATGTTGACTGCTCCACATTAAATGTCGTTGATGCACATTCACTGCGGCCAGGTTCCGTAAAACTCCCAACTCATCTGATGTCTTATGATTAGATTCAATACACACATGGTTGTTTATACTCAGCTTGCTTTGCATTAAACATGTCTGCTTTGTTGTTAAAAATTATACACAGCTTTTTATTAGACAAAATTGTGTAATATTTCAAATTTTTGATATCATTTTTTTATTTCGAACAAAAATATATTTTGTTTATTTGTATGTATATTTAGCTATAATAAAATTGTTTCTATAATATATAAACAACATTTTATAAGCAATAAACTATATTGGTAAAAGTAGATTTAAGGTTCAAAATCATGTCTTAATTTGTTCGATTATCCCAAATTAACATTTTGCAAAAGCAAAACTTGTTGAATAAAGAAAACTTTATGCAACGTACCACCAGGTCTTTTAACCATTGATTGTGTATCACTAACGATCAGGACTTTATCAGGGATACATAATTGCCTTTGCATGGCTATAATGTTTGTGTTATTGAATTGAATAATTTCTGTAGTTTGGTGCACATTAATTGTTGTTGTTTTTTTAAAGACATAGCATATGTCATATAATATAATATCATTGTAGTTTTGGTATGTTTAGGGATATAATCATGTTAATGTATGTGATTTGCTGATCCATTTCTTGATGTTTCACTCCATTTAATGTATATAGCCATGCATAGAGCAGGAATATTGTTGTACTGTAAAAAAATGTTGTTATAGCAAATAAAAAATGTATGTGAATTGTTTCCTCACTTCTATATAAATTTCCCTTTTGGCGATGGCATATTGTGATTTGGTCTGTCTGTCCGATTTTTCGTTTGTCCCCTGTCATACTTTGGTCAGCCTCGGATACCTTTCAGAACCTTAATAATTATTCTGACAGATCTTCACTCGGGGATTGTTCTTCATGCAGATATTATGTATGTCGCTCCAAAGACTTGTCATGTTGTTCTCACGAGTAATAAGGTAGTGGGAACGAGATAACTTTGTATTGAGAATGTAAAAGCTTACCCGTGGGAATGAGAAAGTAAGAATGACGTTCTTAATCATGGGAACAAGTCACTAATTCATGGGAATGACAAACTTAAAAACGTACACGTTAAAGCGGGTATATACGATTTTGTCAAATATTTATGAATTTATATAAACTGTGTAAAAAACTTATTATATATATATATTTCAATATAAATTTAAATAAAAGTTAAGAAGAACATGTGTCGAAAAATGCGAAATAAGCCAGATATTTAATTCTGAAATTGAAAACGGCTGTACAGCCGAATTCGCCACCATGTATACCATACATGTACGATGTGCATCTAAACTTAGTTTAACGGTTTATTTGAATTCCTGCAACGATATCTATTCATACGACACACGAACACTATCTCCGATCCTAATACAAAGACGAATGCTTCGGTTATTGTAGGAAAATATGTACGTCACTATCGGCTCGGGCGCTAATTTGTCTTTGCTGCATTTTATGAAAATCGGCTTTAATGCATACTTTTTCTTGCCTATTTTGTGTTATTGTAACATATTTTATCAATATATTACAATTAAACACATATAAAAAAATCGTATATACCCGCTTTAATCTGTGCACATGTACATTTCACGCCATGATTGGTATTTTCAGTAGACAAAGCCCACTCCTATTGAGAGTAGGTTAAGTATGTCAGGCAGAACGTTTGATAAAGTATGTGATTTTTAGTTTGTACTTGATTCAATGTGGCACTTTGGGATTATTTAAGACAAATGTTGACCACTATCTGAAATGAGGCTAAATGAATGGGAGAAACATGTGTTCGTTCTGAAAATTTGTTTTTGTTCTTAAAGCTAACATCTAGTACACATTTATATGAATTTTTATTTTTCGTATCAAACATATTTACATGTCATATCTTCCAAGTCAGGGGATTATAGTGATTTGGTCTTGTCTGTCATTCTGTTGAAATGTAAAGTATAATTTCTGAAGTGATGAAATGTCACACATATATATTCAACAGAATACAAACTTATATCAAACATGTATTAATTATGTTGTTTTAATAAGTTATATTATATTTTAGTCCAAGGTCGTTAAATGGTTAAACAATATGAATCACTGTATTTACGTTGGTCAAAAAGAGATGTACATTATACACCATAAGAATTTCTTAATCTCTAAACAATCGAAAACAATGTTTTGTGAAAAGAATGCTGACCATTTGATAGCAACATATTGGAAAATCGCGTGACCAGTAACTGTAAGTATATGGCTACAAAGTACAAATCGGCATAAATGTTTCGTAACAGGCTAGAGCGAACATGAGAGAAGTATTCGCATCTGTTTTAAAATAATTTGTTAGAAAAAGTTAGGGAGGCGTGATCGATGACATGAATACCTTCTGACCACGACTACAAACGTACTCTTAAATGCGTATTCACATGTGAACAATATTACTGTTGTTGTTGCACTACTTCTTATCTAACAAGCAACCAAAATATTATTACAAAATTACACTAAAGAACACTAAAATGCATGCATTTGTATATTACCATACGTTTTTTTTTACTTGAAAGACGCATAATTGTCGCATGAAATGTGTGATATCATTGTCAAACCACACATTAGTGTCAGTAGATAAAATTATACTACGGTAGCGCACATCATATGTGTCCTCACATGCCTTATTATGAGTATATTTCTTCATTATCAAAATATAAATCGTATGTTAATATTTGATATAAACGCAGTTTTCTTTGACACATTTAAACCACACTTGCATAGCCGCGTCATGCAAAAAAGGGTCTTATGCGTTTTGTTCAGGGTATCTTAAACCCAACATGTGCGTTTTTCGCAGTCTGGTCAGAGGCGATGCTATTGGCTATAAATTCACTCAATGGGCTATATATAGAATGGCGCATACGAAATAAAGATCCATTTTTGCATGACGAGGGTCATTAAAAATCTCATTGCGAATTGTAAATGGCACATTTTAGCACAATGCTTTTCCATTCAAAATTGAATTCAAAATAGCAAATTTGTTAATAATGGCGGCCTATCCAGGCGTTCAGGAACAATTTCCACACGTGCTGACCGAGTACGGCAAATATTGTGGTTGGATAATTAAACGATATTCCTCTTATCGTGACACTTTACTATTTCGGTAATGTATGTTTTCTCATCTTGAAAGCAAAACTGTGTTTATCGGTAGTCAATTATATATTCACCGGACGATTTAGTGAACGAGTACTGACACTGAAATTCTGGGAGATAGATGTTAACGCGTAACTGGGCCACAATTTGTGTCGTTTAAACATACAAAAGTCCGGAATTCCTTACACTGAACAGTGCTACATCCTTTGCACTGAGCACAGACATAGTAATGTAGCCAAAGTTCCGAGGTTTTATCTCGAATCAGCTTATGAAATATTCGAAAATATATATGCGTGTCTGCTGGCGTTATGTAAAAGTCATTTAATGTGAAAAGCTGGGTAAACAGCTATGCCGAAAAAGCGCATTAGTGCTCTATACCTATGTTTAGGTAAGAGTTGTTGACACCGTGTGAACTGCTAGGGTACGAGTAATGCATAAACAACAAAGTACTGGTCAAAAGGGCTGTCTTTATGACTACCTTATTCGTGAGTAAAAAGTATTGCTCGCAAATGTATTGTCATCAATTATCTTATTGTATGTTTGGACTTTGTATATTGTGTCAAAAATTAATAGTTGTGTGCAGTGAATTTTCATCATGAAATCATATTCTTAATGAGATAGGTATTCGATATTCCCAAAGATTATTAGTCCCAAAGATGTTTTGATAGAACTAGTTAAATTTACCTTAAATTTACCTACGATTTATACGAACACGTATAATTATGTTTGTAGGAGCCAGGCTGTGTATTAGTGCCGTCTCAATAGTTCCCCCACCACTTGGAAGAGCATTTATTTGGTTGATGCACATAGATCATTAACATTACATTCATACATGCTATGAATCATTTATTGTTATAATTGTTATAATGTATTGTGGATTAGACTTAAATAAACTGATAAACTGATAAACAGTTTACATGAAAACACAATCGAAATTTGCATGATGTTGAGGTAAAGCGATACGAGTTATTTGTTGATAGAAAACCAACGGTAAATTGAACGCCAAGTGGCCCTAAATTGAGTTTACTAGTAGTTGTTTTTCTTTATACTTGAAGCAATGTTACCATTATTTTAGAGAAGAACACGAATCGTTGAAATGATTCAACGTGTACATTTGACTGCTTGCACGGACCACACATTTGTATTCACTTGTGCCGCGTTCTGTGAAACGGGGCTTAGGCATGTCCGAACGGCCTAATAATTAGGGACGACACTTTTCGCTTTTATGGAATAGTTAATTTGAGGAAAGTCTCCTTTAAAGAAGAATCCAACTTAGGCGGAAAGTGTCGTTCCTGTTTACCCTATGCGGACTGCTTACGCTAATCTGGGACGACACTTTACGTCACGCATAAAACCTTATGTTTACCATAAGCGAACTGCTTACGCGTATCTGGGACGACACTTTACGTACATGTATAAAACCTTCTGTTTATCATATGCGAACTGCTTACGCTAATCTGGGACGACACTTAACGTACACGTGTAAACCCTTCTGTTTACCATATGCGAACTGTTAACGCTAATCTGGGACGACACTTTACGTACGCGTATAAAACCTTATGTTTATCATATGCGAACTGCTTACGCTTATCTGATATGACACTTTAAGTACATGTGTAAAACCTTCTGTTTACCCTTTGCGGGCTCTTTACGTACATGTATAAAACCTTTTGTTAAACCTATGCGAACTGCTAACGCTAATCTGGTACGACACTTTACGTTCATGTGTAACAACTTCTGTTCACCCAATGCAGACTGCTAACGCTAATCTGGTACGACACTTAGCGTACATGTATACAACTTTCTGTTTACCCTTTGCGGACTGCCAACGCTAATCTGGGACGACACTTAACGTACATGTATAAAACCTTCTGTTTACCAAATTCGGACTGCTTACGCCAAGCTAGTGCTGTGCTTTATAATCCTGAGGATGTTAATAGCAGTGTTTTTGTGAGCGAGCTTGTGAATCTAGTGGACAATATGGCGTCTGAAGGTGAGCCTACATCTTGAGATATCATGAATTGTTTAAATGCTATTAATTGTCGGCTAGATAATGTGGAAAAAAAGCTATCGTGTATCACTAGACTCGAGGAACGCTTTACCACTTTCGAAAAGGACATAAAGTGCATGTGCCTAGCCCTTGAGACTCGTATTAAAGGGGTCGAACAACGAGTCGAACGCCTGGAACACGCATCAGAGGGCGCGGGCATCGCTGTTGCCGATGTCACGAGTCGAGTGGAGCACCTGGAGAAGGAGCGCGACAACTTCCGAGACGACATGACATATTTAAAATCTCAATCAATGAGAAATAACCTTATTTTTACTGGTGTTCCGGAAGTTGCCGGCGAAACACCGGAAGTGACGGAAAGTACGCTCCGGAAGCACATACACGAAGCCCTGAAGATCGCGAAGGATGCTGCCGACCGCATGCAGTTTGAAAGGGTGCACCGTTCTCCAGGCCAACCAACACCAGGGAAGACCCGATCAATTGTGGCAAAGTTCGCCTTCCTCAAGGACCGCGAGGCTGTTCGGCGGCAGTGGAAAGAACTGAACGGCTCAAACTTCAACGTATTTGAGCAGTTTCCACCGGAAGTGGTAGCGACGCGCAGACGGCTGGTCCCGAAAATGAAAGAGGCGAGGGGGCAAGGCAAACGATCCTGGATAGCCTACGATACCCTCTACGTTGACGGTCGTCCGGTCAAGGAATAGGGACACGATGGGGGAGAACTCGCGATCCTGTCGTGGAATGTAAATGGTCTGTCGCAATGCAAGATTGACGATCCTTTATTTGTTGATATTTTGTTAAAGTATGATATTTGTTTTTTGTTTGAAACTTGGACCAATTCTTCAAGTAACATTTCTTTAAATGGGTATTTTTATAGGAAATTCCAGAACAAGAACGCACGTAGATGTAGTGGTGGGGTAGCTTTATATTTTAAAGAATATTTAAAAGATGGTATTGAGATTATAAAAAATCACCATGATTCAATTATCTGGTTAAAATTAGACCAACATTTTTTTGGTTTGAATGAAGATATTTATCTTTGCGGATGTTATGTTTGGTGTGAAAATTCACCTGCATACAATGTTATAAGTGTAGATTTTTTTGAATTACTCGAAAATGACATTTCTATATATGAAAATAAAGGACGCGTATTACTTTGTGGTGACTTTAATAGTAGGATTGGGTCCAAACCTGATTTTGTAATCCATGATGTTCTAAATAGTTTTATAGATGATATTGATTATGACCCAGATACGTACTCTGGTAGGGCCTCTGTTGATAGATCTCACAATAATCACGGTATTAAACTGCTTGATCTATGTAAATCCTCTAATTATCGTGTTGCCAATGGCAGAATAGGTATTACGAGTCAGTCTACATACTTTTCTCATAACGGTCTATCTACAATTGATTATTTGGTTTGCCATGAACGAAATTTCGCACTTATTAAAGAATTTGTAGTACACTTTTTTAATGAATTCAGTGACCACACACCGTTATCGTTTACATTGTATTGTAACAATAAAACGGTTGAACAATTGTCATACACTGAAACAAAGTTTAAATGGAACGATTCATTGCGTAACCAATTTAGATCAGGTATTATTAGCAACTTACCTATGTTTAACACAATTTTAGAGGATTTAGATTGTACAAGCTGTGACTCTATAAATAGTGCGTTAAATAAATTCACTGATGTTATACGTAATGTTGCTGATCCTTTATTTTGCAAAGATTATGTAATAACCAATACATCAAAATTTGAACAGTGTAGCGCTGTAAGGCATGCTGATTGGTTCGATGTGGAATGTAAAATTGCACACGGTCACTATGTTTCCCTGTTAAAACAATTTAACTGTAATAAGTCGGAAGACAATAGACTTCAATTGTTGCAATGTAAAAAGGAGTACAAACAAATTATCAATAGAAAGAAAAAATGCTATTTGAGAAATAAGGCCAATGAGATAGAACGTTTAAAATATCGTAGACCAAAAGAATTTTGGAAATACTTTAAATCAAATAATCAAACTAAAAATCACAATATCCCTTTGGAAGACTTTCAACATTTTTTCTCTGATATTAGTCATGGTTTGTTTGATTGTGTTAATGATGAGGCTGAACATTTTTGTAGTACTCACAATTTCAATTTGCCAAATTCACGTTTCCCCGAACTAGATCAGCCATTTACCGTTGATGAGATTAAATTGTCTGTAAAACGATTGAAACGCAACAAAGCATATGGAAGTGACTATATTTTAAACGAATATTTGATTGAATGTATTGATATTTTAGCGTTGCATATAAGTGATTTGTTTAATGCTGTGTTGAACTCTGGTCATTTCCCCGAGAAATGGACGGAAGGTATTATAATCCCTCTACATAAAAAAGGTGATAAATCTGATGTGAACAATTATAGAGGGATTACTCTTCTAAGTTGTTTATCTAAGCTATTTACCTCAGTTGTTAACAATAGATTAGAAACTTTTTGTAGTAACTTTAATATAATTTCGGACGCCCAATTCGGATTCAGAAAAGGGCGCTCAACAATTGACGCTATATACATTCTCATGTCCCTGGTTCAAAAATATATAAATGAAAATAAAAGACTTTATGTAATATACGTTGACATGATGAAATGTTTTGATTCTGTTTACCGTAATGCATTATGGCTGAAAATATACAAGGCCGGCATAGAAGGTAAATTGCTTAGAATAATAAAAAGTATGTATGAAAATGTTAAATCATGTGTTAAGCATTGTTCATCATACTCAGACTATTTTAACTACGCTGTAGGATTACGGCAAGGTGAAGTTATGTCCCCTTTGTTGTTTTCCTTATTTGTAGAAGACTTAGAAATGTTTTTACAGAATGACGTCTCTTCCGGCCTAAGTATTGATGACATTGTATTGATTTTGTTACTTTTCGCAGATGATATGGCTATAATTGGTAAATCGCCCGCGGAAGTGCAGAAACACTTGGATCTTGTTTCAAATTATTGTAAATGCTGGGGATTAAAGGTTAATACCGATAAAACTAAAATAATGGTGTTTCGCAAACGGGGTAGATTATTGCCATCTGAAACATGGACATTTGAAGGTCAGCAAATAGAAGTAGTAAATGATTTTAATTATTTGGGAACTGTTTTTAATTACACTGGAAATTTTAATTTAAATCAGGAATATTTATGTGGAAAAGCACTTAAAGCTATGAATATTTTATTTAACAAATGTAAAGAGTTTGACTTAAAACCAAAAACACAATTCGAGCTATTCGATGCCTTTGTTGGAGAGGATACACTTAAAGTTTTGTAAAAGATTGTTAAACGTTAAGCAAACTGTATGTAATGCTGTAGTGTATGGCGAGTTAGGAAGATACCCACTATTTATCCATAGATATGTTAAAATGGTTAAATATTGGTTTAAACTTATTGAAACTGATAACATAATTTTAAAATCGATTTATATACAAGCATTAAATGATTGTCAAAATGGTCGTTCTAATTGGGTATCTAATGTTAAACTATTGTTAGACACTTACGGTTTTTCATACGTGTTTAATAATCCAAGCTCCGTCGATGTTAAAATAGTTATACCACAGTTTAAAACTGTTGTCATTGATACTTATAAACAAGAGTGGTTTCGATCCATTGAAAATAGCTCTGTTTTAGATATGTACCGTGTGTTTAAGTCAACATTTGTATACGAAAATTATTTAGATTTATTACCTTAATCACTAAGACACTATGTCGCAAAGCTTCGATCTTCCAGCCTACCACTGAGAATTCAAACTGGAAGATATGCTGGTCAAAATATACCACGAAATGAACGTTTTTGCCTTTGTTGTAACGAATTAGATATTGAAGATGAGTACCATTTTGTCTGTAAATGTCCATTATACGTTGATATTAGAAAAAACTATTTAAAGAAATGTTATTACAATAGGCCTTCTGTTTACAAATTCCACCAGTTGCTGAATACAACGAATAAATTTGAACTTATTAAGTTAGCCAAATTTGTAAAAGAAGCTCTGATTTTAAGAAATAATATTACTAATGCTGTTAATCAATTTATATAGCAATCCTCCATATATTACCTTGCCTTTTCGTAACCGTATACGATGCTGATTATGTTATTGTTACTACTATGTTTATCTCTGTAACTTTTCCTAAACGTATACGATGCTCCTTATGTTTATATTATTACTATGTTTATCTCTGTGACATAATTGTATGTGAAATATCTAGTGTTTAGACGATGTACACTGTGCAAGTCTGAATAAATATTTGTCTTGTCTTGTCTTGTCTTGCTAATCTGGGACGACACTTTACGTACATGTATACAAACTTCTGTTTAGGTTACATTACACTAAATCATTGTGTATCCCTCCGTGGTCCATTCGAAAGTAGTGCCTATTTCTAAAGAGTTCCTTTTCTCTTCTTGAATATAAGCCATTTAACAATGTGAGACATGTCTTTTGTGGTTATTTGTAATATCCTGTATGTGTCTGGAGTACTTTGATGCCTTGGATTGTAAGCTAACTTAAAAGATGAACTTTTGAGGGTGTGTTTTCTATTGTGTGGGGCTTTTGTCGAAATTAGGATTCCGAAACACGTTTTTCTACGGTGGGTTCATTCGACAGCGATTTACTTTCTTAGAAGTTGCGAGACGGTATGTTTTTGATTGCAATTATTGGAAGATGACAGATCCATCTTTAAAATGATACCAGGTTCGGAAAAATTGATACGTCGGAAAGGCAAGAAAAATGCTGTGAAAGTTGTCAGTTTTATAATGGGACCCTATGGGAATCGGAATTAGTGTAATATAACCTTTACCGTATTCGGACTGCTAACGCTAATCTGGGACGACACTTTACATACATGTATACAATCCAGTTTTCCCAGAACGAGGCTCAATCGGATCCTAAAGGTCACAATATACTAAAATATTTCCTACACAAATTCAATGTGAAAGCAATAACTTTAACAAAAAATAAAGTCAAACTTTTGCACATAGACATCCCCATAACCATATATTTTCTTAAAGAGCATTCCAAGCCGCACTGATTTAAACAATAAAAAGGGGGGGGTCATACGTTATGCAAGAAAGAACTCGACGCGAATCAGCGGTCACTGTTTTATGGCCATCTATTTACCGGCTTCGTACCAGTTGAGAAGGGTTTCCCGCCATCTGTCAAAGTCTCATGTAGTATCCAACCTTCAAGCCAAAGAGTGAATTTCTGTTAAACATCAATGTTTTCCCTACCTCATGCACAAAGAAACATTCTAAAATAAAGCCATGGCAAGTGCCCCTACAGATAATTGTGTCTTCTTACAAATGATGTTCATGTTTCATGAGAGTATAGCATTGCACTCCAAAATATTTTAGTATGTTGTAACCTAAAGGAGAAATTTATTCTGATTAAAATGTGTTTTTCTTGCATATTATTATCTTCCTATGCATATTGCAGCACAATATTAAGTTTGGCTGGATTGTCTGTCCATTTGGCCATTTTATATCATATTTTTACACGCGGGTGTTTTCGGTCCGAAGAAGGCAATTTTAGGCCTGTTAAAGCATAAATGTCTCTTTAAGATTTAAAGTTGTTGTGTTCAATGTAAGCAACAAAATACCAAAACAAACCAAATGGACAGGCACGTGGGGCTTATGCAGGGTGGGGAAAGAATGAATTTGTTAGATATTTTCACTCAAAGCAATAATGATAATGCCTTTTTTGTTCTTTTTTTTTAAATCACCCAAAAAATGTCAATTTCAAAGCAAAAAAAAATCCAATTTCACCACAGACAATAAGCAAATTGGTGAAAATGAGAGATCAAAGATACTTTGAAGTGTAAAAAGCAATAAGCTTCCAATAACTTGTTGTTTCGCACTAATAAAGTGTGAAATCTTGAAAGCGCCTTGTTGCTCGGAGCCCATTTATTTACCAGTCGCCAATGATATATTCTAAGCATATAATGCCATGGGTGCCATTAAACTGCAGCAGATGGTCAATATGCACTGCCAGCTGTCATTCAGATGTTAAAGAGAATATAAAATATCATATTTTGGGTGCAAAATAAGTACTTTTGACTATTTTTATGGTGGCAATCTGGTCAAAATGGGCGTTTATAACTAAGCGAAAGACAAAAATGCTCATATTGGGGGTTTAGACTGGAAGGAAAGGTTAAAATGAACAAGATACATATATGTTGGAGAGCATTATAAGCTTAGAAATGAAGTTCTATGAAGTAACAGGGACAAAAAGGCAGCTAAGATCAATGCAGGCTTCCTGACAGAGGTTTCTAGTACATCTTCTGGGGACACAGCTTCCCGCAGAATTCTCAACACAACAAATATCATTGATCCATGTCACCTTTGTATGCAAAGACAAGCAAATAAGGTCAATACTTCCCATAAATCACTGAATGAGAGAAGCATGTTCCAAATAAAAAACTAAACTGGTTGCTGAAAGTGCCACATTTTGGCAAAAAGATCCCTCTAAGGTAAATGATAAAGGGGACACTTGCTACAACAATCCTATGTTTAAGTCGGACGCCACATCCTTTCAAGCCGGGACCATGACTATAAGCATATTGTGAGAAAACAATACCAAACACAAGCTAATTGTAGGGTTACAAGTAGCATATCAACTCAGATGCGCTGCATACAGGCTTAGGCACAAGGATAACCCTGTTAAGTGCCAACTTCTGCTACCAACAAAGCACGAGCTTTACGTGTCAGGACGCGGAACTTACAAACTGCACGGGGAATTGCATGACGGCAAGGGTTTGAGTGACCACAAACCTGATTATGACAGTATTTCACACCTTAAGCATCATAAATATGCTTATTTGCTTGTGTACATGATAATAATTTAGTATTATTACCTGTTTTGCCATCAACAACCCTTATCCAGTATCCCTCGGCTTAGTCGCAGACATTCCTCTATCTACCTGAAAAAGTCAAAATTCCCAATAAAAAATAGATATAAAATGGCAAAAAAAAATGCATTTAAGTATTTGTAGTGTATTTCTATGAATAATATGAAGTAATAAACCTTGTTATGTTCATGATTGTACTAAATATGAAGGCTGCCTCAATTAAGTGTCTGCTGCACTGTCCAAACTGTAAAAATATCCGCCATTCCATGTCGGTGAAATGGGGCTCTGTTTGAATGTTCATGCTTTATGCACAAGCTAGTGTTGCGTTACTGGATCATGGAGTCTCTTGCGTTGAATTCTGACTTCACGTAGCACACTAACGCTACACGGTCAACCAATATGACTTTGAATTCAAGTCGGAAAGCAATTTAGCCCTTATTTGGCTATATCAGGGTGGGGGTCAACTTGAAAAACAACCATTCCAGGTCAAATTTACTGAATTCATGCATTTAAGGCAATTATTTTCTTCTATTTTGTTAAGAAATGACCAAAAATCTGCTTTCCCAGTCATATTTTGCACGTGCAGATGATATTTCATTTTTCCTAAAGTTAGTTTAGGTCACAATATACTAAAAGATTTCCTACACAAATTCAATGTGAAAGCAATAACTTTAACAAAAAATAAAGTCAAACTTTTGCGCATAGACATCCCCATAACCATATATTTTCTTAATAAGCATTCCAAGCCGCACTGATTTATACAATAAAAAGGGGGGTCATACGTTATGCAAGAAAGAACTTGACGCGAATCAGCGGTCACTGTTTTATGGCCATCTATTTACCGGCTTCGTACCAGTTGAGAAGGGTTTCCGCCATCTGTCAAAGTCTCATGTAGTCTCCAACCTTCAAGCAAAATAATGAATTTCTGTTACACATCAATGTTTTCCCTACCTCATGCACAAAGAAACATTCTAAAATAAATCCATGGCAAGTGCCCCTACAGAGAATTGTGTCTTCTTACAAATGATGTTCATGTTTTTAGAGAGTATAGCATTGCACTCAAAAATATTTTAGTATATTGTAACCTAAACGTCTACACCGCCATTGATACGGGAAGCGACTCTGCAAATAAAAAACGATCACAACGTAGTGGTCAGCAGCTAAATTCCGCGCAAATACAATCAGTTGGAAATGACAAATGAATCCCGGTGGAATCCATTTGGACAATAGGAATCGAATCCCCGGTAAATATCGCTGAAGTCTCTGTTCCGTTTAGACCCTGACGAATACCGCTACGTCCTGATGGTCAACACCTCCGTCGCACTCTAGGCTAATGTTTCAGGCTTTAATTTTAAAACCGCAATCTCCTCTGATAAGATAAGGGATTGTCAAAATTATTTATACGCCACGTAAAAAATAATATTATTTATAGCGTATTTTATATCATAATTTACCCCGCTGTTTTGTGGCAATAGCGCACGAGTTATGCAGTTGCTGCATTGTTTTCATTGAGCTCTGTGAAAACTGTGATTCATGAATGTTAATAAAATGCCATCCCATTTAAGCGTGGCTAACCAGGGACGACACGCTCCGTCTAAACTGTATTTTCGCTAAATAGAGACTTCGTTTAAACGAAAATTACAATAAAAGCGGAAATCGTCTTCTCTGATTAGCGTGTGCGGATTACACAAATTGTGCAATGCGCACAAGCTAATCAAAGACGATTCTTTCTGATTTTATGGTGTTTTTCGTTTAAAGACAGTCTCTGGTACTGAAATGAAAATTGATGCATATGCATTAAGTCCTGTTTTCCCAAAATGATGCTTAAATTACCTTTTTATTTATGATTAGAAAAAAACACATCTCGACCTATGCTTTAAGACACACTCTTTATAAATGTGAATGGGTTGTGTTCATTTCAAACTTGCGATATAAATAGCTATAACATAATTTTGAAAACTGAGTTGCGTTTAAGATTATACAACAGCGAACAAATTCAGTGCCTTCATCGCTTTGGTTTTAAATAATGTAGTCGGCTTCTCTGCTGGCGTTATTGCGACGAAAGGAAACTGTTTGTCTATCACTCGGAATGCGAATCTTAGCCGGCCGATACATCCCCGCTTCTTGTTGTGTTCCGAAAAGAATAGTCAAGCGCTGGATTATTCAAATATCTGTCAATGACAAATGTCTTATCAAAATTAACAGGTAACTATCCAGTTGTGATATTACTAAAACGTTTATCTTGTTTATTAATATCCATGACATTTATTGATAGCGCAAGCATATATCAGAACTTGTCTTTGAGGCATTTTTTTTTCGGAAATGTATATATGCTTAAGATGGAAAACATTATTACTAGTACGCTAGACAATGAATTTGATACTTTACAATGTTTCATAATATATTACATATTTACGATTTGTAAACAATCGTTTAACGTAATGAGAAGGCTTGTTTGATTCATTAATAAAAAGTTAAAGCTCCTTTAAAATGTTGTGTCCGTTATTTTAACGCTTTGAAGAGTTATGTACATGACTTGTAGCTGAATTTGTTATTCGTCCGTATTTGTAATAATTTAAATCTGATGATTTTAAATATTAGCATTTTCCCATGTGTCAATCTCATAAACTCAAACGGTAATGTTAATCCGAATGTCAAATCATAATTGTTACTTTGCGATTCAATGTGTTAATGTTGCTTTAAGTAATATTAATGAGCCGTTCACAAATGTTCTAAACCTTAAAACTCAGTGCAACATTTCTGGTAGATGAGAGAATGTAAATCGTCTAGCTGCTGTAGAATTGCATGCCATAACGCACACCTGCATTATATAATATTGCATACTATATGTTATTATTCAAAGTTTCTTGATAGTCATATTTGTTCATCTAGATTCCCTGTATCGGTCATATATCTTGTGAATGCAGAATGCCGGATTGCGTATTAATTTTGAAACCTGAAATGGAATATATCAAAGTAATAAAGTAATAAAATATGTTGTATGGCTTTAAATCTATGAGACGTAAGTTCTCAATATAATGCAACATCCATTAGATATATATTAGAAATGAAACTCCAGTATCATAATGAGTATATAGTTGTGCGATATTCATTTATTTAATGCAAATGACATATTCATATGATCCTCACTATTGCAAAAAGGGGATTACAGGCTAATCAGGGACGACACTCTCCTTTAATATGGAATTGTTCGATATAAAGGAAGTCTCTTCTAAACCAAAATCAAGACTCAGTGGTAAGTTCCGTCCTACTGTGTGGGCGGCTAATATGGACATCACTTTACACACGTGCATTAAGCCCCGTTGTTACAAACGGGTTGCTTATTTACAAGTAGAGGAAGTGCATACAATACATTAAACATAAACGAATGAATACAGCGGATGTGACTGCTTTTGAAAAATCACTACATACATTTGTGGTTTAAAACGATTGAGGAATTCACCCCATACTTTGCCCAGAATTATCACAAAACGCAAACGCGTAAACAAAAATCAACCTGATTATATATCAATTAGTTTTATTCCGCATGAAATGTTATAAGTTCGGTCTGGAAATGTCTCAGTAGATTAAATTAGAACTTAAAATATGCTATGCCCATGAAGTGTAGATATGCAAAACTCACACATGTTTACTGATATAGCTGAAAAGTGAGCGTCATTTTAAAAAATTAAACAAACGAAATAAAGGGTATAAACGGCGGAAAAAACATGTCTCGGCATGGACGTCGCCATTTTGATTATAACGTGATATAACGCATCCGCTTCACATTTCATGACAGTCAAGTAAATTTAAAACGACAATCATACATTAACTGTGCAATGATTCATTTATATTAAATTAATGTATTAATTATATTCATGTCCTTTAAATAAATAAAAAACATCAGAAGCGTCGACTAAAGTTTTAAATAATGTGTGCTTTTGTTGAAGATTTTCCTGATTAATTAATCATTAAACGCCTGCACAAATTGAGTTGTTAAGTAATTAAAAAATACGTATAATATATAAACACAATGTGAATGATACATTTTGCAATGTAATTCGCTTATTTATTGTATAATAAACAGGCTGACTTCGGATAAAGAATACTCGGTAGTCCTCAGCGTCGACTCTTTGTTCACTTCCGATGACTGGATGCAGACGATTCGGGTCACCAAAACATACGATAAAGTATTGTAGCGCTACATCACCAAAAAAAGCTGTCTTATAAATACAGCTAATTGTTTTAAGAGACTGGATACATAGGCGAACCCTACCCGGCGAACGACATCGCGATACTGCGACTGGAATATCCGGCCTTCCTCTCCAACTACAACTGCCCGGTGTGCCTTTTCATCGCCGCTACTTCCGGTTAGCGGCGTTGCGCATGTGACGTCAGTGTCGACCGTTTATGATGCTTACGTTGATGCCGAATGTTACGTTACTGGGCACGGAGCGACCGAAGACATCCTTGATGGTGAGTACGTAAATTGGTTTCATTTAAGGATGGCGTAACGTAATTATCGTTGAGGAAAAAACATACATTTTACTAGAGTTGCGACACCTTAAGGGTTTCGCGGGATGGAATGAGTGGAGAGTTCATATCAAATTGAAAATCGATTATTTCAAAATAAAAAATTGGTACGAAAAAATATGTGGGCAGTGGGTACTAAAAAATAAAAAATTTGGGTACGAAAACAAATTTGAGTACGAAAAAAAAAGGGTACGAACAAAATAAAGGTACGAAAAACTATTTGGGTACGAAAAAAATGGGTACGAATAAAAAATTAGGTACGAACAAATTTGTGTACGAAAAAAAATTTAGTACGAACAAATGGGTACGAAAAAATTTGGGTACGAACAAATTTGTGTACGAAGAAATAATGGGTACGAACATAATATGGGCAGGAAAAAAAACTAATTTGGTTACGAAAACAAATTAGAGTACGAAAAAATAAAGGAAACGAAAAAAATTAGGATACGAAAACTATTTGGGTACGAAAAAAATGGGTACAAATAAAAATTTGGGTACAAAAAAATCTGGGTACGAAATAAATATGGGTACTAAAAAAATGGGTACGAATTTTTTTATTTGGGTACGAAAAAAATGGGTATGAAAAAAAAATTGGGTACGAACAAATTTGGGTACAAAAAAGATTGGTACGAAAAAGAAATTGGGTACGAACAAATTTGGGTATGAAAAACATTTGGGTGCGAAAAAAATGGGTACGAAAAAAAAATTGGGTACGAAAACAATTGGGAACAAAAAACATTTGGGTACGGAAAAAATGGGTACGAAAAAAAAAATTGTTACGAAAAAAATTTGGTACGAAAAAAATTTAGGTACGAAAAAAATGGGTACGAAAAAAAAAGGGTACCAAAAAAATTGGGTACCAAAAAAATTGGGTACGAAAAATTTGGGTACGAAAAACATTTGGGTACGAAAATAATGGGTACGAATTTTTTTTTAGGTACGAACAAATTTGGGTATGAAAAACATTTGGGTACGACAAAAATGATTACGAAAATCGAAAAATTGGGGTATGAAAAATCTAATTTGAATAGTCTAGCCCGTGAATTGTCTCCTGGGGGTGAATTGTCTTGGGGTTGCTATTAAAGCTACATGTACTTTCGGCCAAGCCACGTGTTTATAGCGATTGCGCAATAAAAAACACCACTTTTTCGTGATTTAATAAAAAACTAGATTTTTCCCAGTTATAACGAACAGCCAACAGGTAGATCGCGTTATATGTACTGTTAATGGAAAATTTCAAAGGGCCATACATTGTAACTCTGTGAAAAATCATCCGACCAGAACCGGCTGATAATATGCATGTCTCCTCTTGGTAGTGAAGCTTCCCATTATGTTTAATTGAATTCCAGTCATTAGTTGCTGAGAAACAGCCCGGACAAAAATTGTGCACGGACGGACAGACGAAGCGGCGACTATATGCTCCCCCCTTAAAAAATTTGGGGAGAACATAATAAAGAAGTTGTGGCAATAAAAAATGAATTTAAAGGTGGTACGCAAACTTTAAAATAGATTTATCAATTATATGCTTATTCTTAGTGAAAAAAAGGCCATAATTGTTACAAAATGCTTGATACAGTTATCTGCTTTTGTTTATACATTGGGGTCATGTTGGTTAAGAAGCAAAATACATGTATGAAAGCAATATGTCAATGGACATAGGAAATATATTCGAGGTGGTACGCAAACATTCCAATGCGCGCACCTACGCCGGGTGAGTAGGATAGGTCCACTATATATATTTCATATATAATAGTCGAGCTAAAAAGTAAATATACTATAAACAACAAGCTTACCTCAATCACAATTTTAATGCAATGCAGTTAAACAATAAAGTTACAATGATATGCGAGGGATTGAAACTAACTTTTTACTATTGTGGGCAACCATCTTTAGTATTTTGGTTGCCCAGATAAAGAATAACGAGCCCAGAAATATGAACATGTGAATATTATTATACATTTTTTTAATAAAATAATAAATAATTATATACATTTGCTGACAATACACATGTTCAATGCATGATGTATTATTATGAGCCTGAATTGAATCATGTCCTATTCCTAAATAATGAATGTTATTTAACTAGTATTGATCCATGGTGATCAATTGTTTTTCAATTTTTATTGCACTGAATTGTTTTAAGATTTAAAAAAAAACAAGTTTACCAACTTTTGAAATCGAGTTGCCCAGGCCAAAATCTACTTGCCCCGGGCTCATGGGAAACCACTTATTTCCATCCCTGTATGCTCTTCATTTTCTGTTCTTCCATCCCATTCTCAAAATTAATTTTAAAGCACAATATTTTTTAATAACATTTGTATGAATTACTAACCATTATCACCCAAAACACAATTTTACAACGCTGTAATCGTGTCGTAGAGATTTAGTTTACTATTATCAGTGTTCTCTTTAAATACCGGCAGCCAGCGATTCTGCCGGTTACATTTACTCTTACATTTACATGACGGCTACTTTTCCCAATATATATCAAGTAAATGTCATAAATACTTTTGTTTTACTGCATAGTTGCCGGCCATATAACTGGCTACTCCATTTTTTTTTTGGAAAACACTGAATTATGCATGACAAACACACAATACTTAAAATCTTAGATTCGTTTTTAAAATAAATTGACACTTCCAGCTTGTCAACATTAAAATCCAAAGATTCAAATAATTTCCCACGAGGTATGTCAACAATTGCGTAATCAAATGAATGAAAAATAAAAGTAAAGAAAGCCGGATTTTACATAAATTCCAGGTTGATAAACACAACAAGGTAAAGGTACCTTGTAGTCGGTGAGATATAATAATAATACAGTAAGTAAGGCTCGTACCCTTGGTACGGTAAATATACTAAATCATACCCGGGAATTTTAACACTAAATCGGTTGTTGTCGGGTATTTTGTAAAAATTAATTATGTTTACATTTATGTCAATTTTCTGTTCAATGGCATTTATATTATCAAAACTCATTGTTAAAATCAATAATGTGATTTAATTTTAAATCTTAAATTGTTTAAAGTCGCGTCATTGTATGACGTCGTTAAGTATAATATTTTCCACGACATCGCAGGTTCACTTTTTACCGTCATAGATTTTTTAAAAGAAACATTATTTGGTTTGCAAGGTCCGTTAAATGGGGAACACCATATTCGGTATTTATATTATGTTTTAACAATTAATTCATGCTGTGTAATAAATATTGTATAAGATATTTCGATATTGATTGAAAATGTTTCAAATTGTTATTTATGAAACCTCTTATTCTAATGAGTGTATGCTATTATATTATACTTTGAAAAGCATATCTGTTGTACTATAATCTTATTATTCATTTTTTATTGTTAATTTCATTTATTGTAGAGAATCGTCAATGTTACATCTAGTCGCCAATGCTTGTTGTCAGTGTTAGTCGTAAATGCTTGTGATCATTGTCGTCAATGTTAGTCGTCAATCCTTATCGTCATTATACATGAAGGAAATAAAAGCAGAAACAGAGACGTATTCTTGATTACTTGCTTATTCCTACGGCGTCCTCTCAACACTCAAACTAAAAAGCATGTTGATGCAGATTTTTTAAAAGAGAAGGTTGTTTAAGGTAAACAATATTGTTTTACGTTATCGGTAGCATGTTTAACGACATTGGATTTTTGGCGGATATACAACTCGGATACAATATAATATTTGCGGTTATGTTTAAGTTTATTTACCGTACCCGGGGAACATGTAAGTAAAGTTAAGAGTACCCGGGGTACATGTACCGGTAAGTAGTACCCGAGCCGAGAATGACCAATCGAGCCTTAGTAAGTGATTGATGGTGTATGGGATAGCATGCACTGAGGGTGTATATTTTTCATGAACAAGTCAATTGAAGGTGTTAGAGATGCATTGATCCATAACATTAAAAAGGGTAATTAACCACGGGCTTATTAAAATTAAAACGATGACATTACATTGTACCAGCTGTTTATTGTTGAGTACTGTAAGCTTGCAATATTTTAAATAATGTAAACAACTTACCTTGTATTAAGTTGGCACATTGTTGTCAGGTGTAGAAACTTTTTATACTTATTTCTGTTAAGTTGCACTGGCAGAACCAAAAGAATTATGTAGTCGTTTCTGAATAATCACGAAACAACCTACTAATGCATATATGCTTGCCAGTTACTGAGTTTGTGCATTTCCATTCATTATATTATCGGCCTTGGCAAACAGCGTAGACCCAGATGAGACGCCGTGTGATGTCTGCTATTTCGTTACGCTGAAAATTTCCATATCCACGGGTGTTTTTGTGTCAAATGTTATGGTTTTTCAATAGATCGTATACTTATCTACAAAACAGCGAATTAGCGTTCACTTTACATCATCTATGTTATTTTGTTAATACTTTCGAGCGTTCTTTTCGAACCTGTATTGGCAGCCATTGGTCGACGCCGTCTGCTATTTCAAACGCCGATGATTTCCATATCCACTGGTGTTTTTTTATGTCAAATTTTATTGTTTTTTCGTTGGATCGTATACTTATCTACAAAATAGCTAACTAGCGTTCACTTTACATCATTTATGATGATCTTATTTTGTAAATATTTTGTGAGCGTTCATTCCTACGTTGCTATGTCGTCAGCCATTTTGATGGTTGGTTTGTTTACTTTCCGTCTTTCGGTTTCTACTGCAAACGAAATTAATTGATTTGCTGCTCACGTTTATTTATTGATTTAATAATAAAATATTAAACCCTAATAATGTAATAGATATTATCGGATAAATAGAATACCATTCTAATACCAGTGTGTACTTAAATTTATCTCGGAAAGCCTAGCCGCGTAAACCTTTCTTCAACTCGTAGCACACAAATTCACAATACGTTGAATAACACATTGATTTATGTGATGTTTATTAAAAAAACACACTTGTGTACTTCCGATTGATATTCAAACACAATTATTACGTCTTTGTTTATCGATTAAACGCCTAACTTTTATTGAATTAATAACGCGTAACTTTGTTTCTTTGTTTATTAACAAGATGGAAGCTAGCCTAAGCGCTTTTCATGACGTCATGCGCGCGTGCCGTTTCCCATAAAAATATTTCAACACAAAATACTCGAAAACTTGATTTTTCCCAGGTATAACGCCTACGCCAACAGGTAGATCGCATTCTTGTCCATATACATGTCAAATTTCAGCAAACGTGTTCGGCCAGTTTTCAAGAGACCCAAATCGCAGTGATTTGCCTCAGCTTAACGGAACTTAGCCCCCTTTATCATTCGTTCGAATGAACGTCATCAATGATGACGTCCAATACAACACTCATTCCATAAACAACAGCGTTATTATCGCCAAAATAGAACTCTTTATGATGCTCATTATCATTATAATCATCAGCAGCACTATGAATACCATGATTATAATAATCATCGTCATCATCATCATCATCATCATCATCATCATCATCATCATCATCATCATCATCATCATCATCATCATCAGCATCATCATCATCATCAGCAGCAGCAGCAGCAGCAGCAGCAGCATCATCATCAGCATCATCATCACCACCACCACCACCACCACCACCATCATCATCATCATCATCATCACCATCATCATAACTTTCTCAGTTTGAAACGGATACACTTGTTTGAAATATGCGCGTTATTTTCTTCTGCGAAACGGCTTGATAACTGTTCACGTTTGGATGATTCACAATACATGTACTATGCCATTTGGAATGAACTAATTTAAGTCATTCAAACTAAACAGCTGAAACCATAAAAAATGTATATATAAAGGTGCGACAGGTCATGTACACTTGCCCTATTTACAGTTCCATTAAAGTAACACTTACTTGTATGATTATGATGAATGTATGTGAGCCTCGCCCTGTGAAAACGAGGATTAATATATTTGCGTACACTGTCCGCACAGGCTAATCAGGGAAGACACTTTCCACTTTAATGGAATTTATTTTTATAATAATTCTCTTCTCAACGAAAATCTAGTCTAGATGGATTAACATGCGGACTGCCCAGGCTAATCTGGGACGACACTTTTCATTTATCCCTGTTTTCCCAAAGCGAGGCTAATTTTTAGTGAGGCAACTCCATCAATCTACATTAATGTACATTTAGGGTTGTTAAGAGAATGTTCGCATGTGACATAAGGGGCGCGCCGGTGGTGTTAACCATTCCATCTTGTTAAACATTATTCTATAACTTCATTCTAAAATTATTTTCCAATTTCATCGAAACCGTGTTAAAATTGTGCGAGATATTATAATAACACAAATCTTTTTCAGACCCGTTTTCGTCCATGGCACCTGCGTGGCAACTTCAACTGAAACGCGTGCATCTCGTGCCAAAATCTGCCGAACCACGTGGCTTCAAGAGAACGGCTACTACAACTTCCGCAGTGAAGTCGTCTGCATCGCCAGTGAGGGACCGGGAGCGCCCACGTGCTTCGAAAGACGACTGAGAACTTGAGCTAGTGGTTTATCAATCCCTTAAGGCTTTTCCGTGTAAGGTCTGTAAGTTGCGCCCAGAAATAGCTTCAAATGTAAAAAGGGGCTAGTGTTTATTTGACGCATAATGCGAAGCTTTTTCGTGTAAGCTTCGCAAGTGAAAATTTGGGAAAGTATTTGCTTCATGATTGAGACTGCCGATCTCGTACATTACAATTAACATGGTTTTAACAACGTTCGATATCCTTGCGCGTTTTAAATGCGGTTGTTAGGTGTAAGCGGGGAGGGGGATATTCGTCATAATTAGAGAGACTGCTCATTTCCAACATACAATTTCTATAAAATGAATGTAAAACCGTTCTACAGTGTAAAGACATCCTGGTGTGATGACACACTCTCGTAATGAATCAGATCATAATGGACCACATTTTAAGTTTATCAAAAATAAGATCATGAAAAACTAATTGTATGCATGCGGACCAATGAAAACAGGCTATTTAATAATTATCAGAATCTGAACGCAAATGTCACCAAAAATTGCAAAATACGATTGTGATTTCGACATAGTAGCTCGGTTGTAGGCTATGAGTTTTTTATTTTTACGGAATAAATATTGTTGTTGTTTCTATCTTTGTTGTTTAAATGAAAACATGGTAAACCAAACTGTTTGACCTATACGGGGTGATTCTGGTGGTCCGCTGTTGTGTCGGCTGGGGACTGGAAAATGGGAGCTACAGAAATAATCCGTTTCGGGTTCGGAAACGGCCTGTTGTCCCTAGCGTCACTGCTTCCGTGCAAGCTTATTACGGCTGGATAGCCGACGTCACCGGTCAGCTCAACATTATCGCCTAACTAGTTTATTAGCCGTCAAATAACGAATGAAAAGCAAAGTAATTTAGACACGCGGACTATAATGACAATTTTGCCATTAGCTAAGGATGTTTGTTGATTGTTTTACTTTTCAGATGTGGTTAAAACGTGTCAACTGAACAACAGAACTGTACGCTGAACAATTACATTTTAACATACGGAATTCTGGACCCTTTTCCTATTAACCAGCATGTTTAAATATTCGAATGAATTTTCCATGTATTAGTATAATGAAGGAAAGAATATTTACTTGGTACAAGTATGCTTCATGTTCTTGCTTCATATTCAACAAATGAAACCGAGCTTGGATAAAATATACTTTATACTTGTATTAAATTAGTCTATTATCGTCAGATCCGCTTATCAAGGATGACAGTTTCCTCTAATACATGGTCTTCGTTAAAAAAAGACTTCCTTCGGACGAAAAGAACATTAAAAACGGAAAGTGTTGCTTCTAACGACACTTTACACACATGCATTATATCCCGTGTTCCCAGACCACTATACGAACATGCATCAAACCCCCTTGTTCCCAGAACACTTAACGAACATTTTTTAGACCTCGTGTTACCAGAACACTTTACGAATTTGCAGTAAAACCCGTGTTCCAAGAACACTTAACGAGCACGCCTTAAACCCCGAGTTCCCAGAACACTTAACGAACATGCGTTAAACCCCGTGTTGCCAGACCATTCTACGAACATTCAGTAAATCCCGTGTTACCAGACCACTTTACGAACATGCATTAAATCCTGTGTTCCCAGACCACTTTACGATCATGTATTATACCCCGTGTTCCCAGAACACTTTACGAACATGCATTATACCCCGTGTTCCCAGAACACTTTACGAACATGCATTAAACTCCGTGTTCCCAGACCACTCTACGAACATTCAGTAAACCCCGTGTTACCAGACCACTTTACGAACATGCATGAACTCCTGTGTTCCCAGAACACTTAACGAACATGTATTAAACCCCGTGTTCCCAGAACACTTTAAGAACATGCATTTAACTCCGTGTTCCAAGACCACTCTACGAACATTCATTTAACCCCGTGTTACCAAACCACTTTACGAACATGCATTTACTCATGTGTTCCCAGAACACTTTACGAACATGCAGTAAACCCCGAGTTCCCAGAACACTTAACGAACATGCGTTAAACCCCGTGTTGCCAGACCACTCTACGAACATTCAGTAAACCCCGGGTTACCAGACCACTTTACGAACATGCATTAAATCCTGTGTTCCCAGACCACTTTACGAACATGCATTATCCCCCGTGTTCCCAGAACACTATACGAACATGCATTAAACCCCGTGTTCCCAGAACACTTTACGAACATGTATTAAACCCCGTGTTCCCAGACCACTTTACGAACATGCCTTAAATCCTGTGTTCCCAGACCACTTTACGAACATGCATTATACCCCGTGTTCCCAGAACACTTTACGAACATGCATTAAATCCTGTGTTCCCAGACCACTTACGAACATGTATAAAAAACCCGTGTTCCCAGACCACTTTACGAACATGCATTAACTCATGTGTTCCCAGTACACTTTACGAACATGCATTAAACCCCGTGTTCCCAGAACACTTTACGAACATGTATTAAACCCCGTGTTCCCAGACCACTTTACGAACATGCATTAACTCATGTCCGTGTTCCCAGAACACTTTACGAACATGCATTAAATCCTGTGTTCCCAGAACACTTTACGAACATGTATTAAACCCCGTGTTCCCAGAACACTTTACGAACATGTATTAAACCCCGTGTTCCCAGAACACTTTACGAACATGCATAAAATCCTGTGTTCCCAGATCGAGGCTTACTTTTTACAGAATCAGCATCATCAATAATAGTCGTGATTTCATTTAGGTATCGGGATAAAACTTTTTCTTTCGTTAAAGTATTTTATTAACTAATTGGACACTCAACGTACATGACTTTAAAGTGTTAACATCGGAGTTAAATATGACATACGACACATATGGGAATAATAAACATAACTTCAAATAAAATACACATTAAAAATGGCTGTAAGCGACGTTAAAAGTACTTTTGTATATGAAATGTGCATTAAAAGGGGAATTTAAGTATACACATTTTAATCGGCTGTTTGTTTTTTCTACACTTTTGTTAAATGAGAGGTTTCTAAATCGTGCAGAGCGTTAAAGCAAATAAAATAAAAATCAAATTATAAATAAAACTCGTGGATGAAAAACTTACAAATTTGTGGACTCGTAAATTCATTGAACTGTGTCCCCCCCCCCCATTCAAAAACAAACAATAAAACCTAACAAGAACTAATTGTTCGCTGTGGTCTTCAAATTGAAAATCGGTTAACCCACGAAATTAATGAAAATTTATGACACAGCATAATCACGATTTCACAAGAGTACTCACGATGTCACAGAATAATGACGATTGTACTGAACCTATGCATCCTGCGTATGTGTAGTAAGATAAATACTAAGGCACTCATTTAATAATAGTTTAAACAACAAAATCATAATGAACATTCTACATTAAATAGTAAGGGATCACAAATCATATACAGTATTCTTCTTGAACTATCCCCGAACAAACTAACGCACGCGAAGAACAACGTTTAAAGAGTTGTTAAACGAGCTTATGATAAAAACACAACAGACCGCGCTAGCAGTCGCCTACACCTATAAATGGTGTCATGTCCGGTGCAACGGCCGCTTAACGCGGCTAAACTTTGTACATCATCTGCATCCTCTTCGCACGTGTAGGAGTCGTAGATCGACACGCAGTTCCCGTAACTGTCACTTAGGAGGAAATTTCCGCCGCCGGAAAGCCCGATGCAGCACAGCGGTGCGTTTGAGCAGTATTTTGTATCGCGCGCGGAGCAGGAGTCTCGTTAGAAGCCGCAGATCTGCCCAAGCTTGAAGCAGTTTTAGTTATGGAAGTCGCGCTCAGCAACAGCCGGTTCCGATATTTGGCCTTGTGCTTGTGACCGTTCATTTTCCATGCCGACTCGTTTTGAATTCAGTTCCGCGTTCGCCCGACTTCCATTACGCTGTTGTCTATTTTTCACGACGTCTCGGCGGTTGATCAACTTCTCGAGGGTTTTCACGAGACGTTTATTGGTGTCGCCACAGGCCATAATGTTCTCAATTATTCGATTCGCAGAATTGGAAAACAAATTTCCAGGTTCCTTTCTGATTCTTGTGTTTTTGAATGAAATGGAAAAATGTGTTTGAATATGCGTATGTATATATAATTTAAAAAAATATTCATTTTAGCTCGATTGCATAGAAAGCATAAGGCTTAATTGAAACGCTCTCAAGTCCGCTTCCAGGGACTAGAACCAATATTTGGTGTATATTGGGGAAATCTAAAGAACGATCCCACAGTAGGTCTAGAACCCTTGACCTCCCGGTCGCGGACACATTATTCACTAGAACCCTTGACCTCCCGGTCGCGGACACATTATTCACTAGAACCCTTGACCTCCCGGTCGCGGACACATTATTCACTAGAACCCTTGACCTCCCGGTCGCGGACACATTATTCACTAGAACCCTTGACCTCCCGGTCGCGGAAACATTATTCACTAGAACCCTTGACCTCCCGGTCGCGGAAACATTATTCACTTCGCCACTGCGATCTGTATGCATATATTTTTGTTTCGCTTACACATATGTCTCATACGCTGCGAATCCAACAAACCGCCTTAACGATATTTATTAAATTTCTAGGACAAAATCGCACATTTTATCTTGAATAACTTACCAAGGCAGCTTTACTGTTAATAAATGTTGATAAATAAAGACACGAGTGACAATGAATATACTATACCTTGTCAGTGACTTCAGGAAAGATTTCACGCTTTCTTCGGAGTCTTTATTCGCAGACACGTGATCTTAAATGGAATCAATAATTAAGCCTCGTTGTGTGACAACTATTCTTAATGCATGTGCGAAATGTCTCATCCAAGATCAGCCTGTGTAGTCCGCACAGTCTCATCACACACGACAAATAACACCATGACTGGATTTTCGTTTAGGAGAGACTTCCTTTAAACGAAAACTACGTAGAAACAAAACGTGTCGTCCCTGATTAACCTGCGCGGACAACACAAGCTTATTTGGGGCGACCCCCTTACGCAAATGCATTAAGCCCCGTTTTCCAAGAACGCAGCTCAATTTCTTTACACGCATAGGAGATATCAGGCAAAATCTGTTGACTTCAAAACTTTTTGCAATCTAATTAAATTATCGCATGTAATAATGCATTATTTTTTATTTTTTGTTTAATCTTAAATGTATTTTAGTGTTACAAGTTGCTTTTGAGTTTCAGAACAAAAGTGTTAGTTGTTTATTGTGTGTTTAAAGTTCTTTAACTTGTTATTTAACTATTTGAATGATGTAATACAGATTAGACAATTACTTTGACAAACTGAAAAATGAGTTTTAGTAATAAAATGGTAAAACTCTTCATGGATAAAAAATAACTACAAGCTAACAAGTACACTAGGCTTCAATGCAAATCTTTCAATTAAATTATCAGTCTGTAAGAAGGTCCCTATGTACAGACAAAACAGTTTTGTGTACTTTCTATATGTTTGATGATGGCATACTGCATAAATCATTTTTTATAATTGACGAAATTTTAATATTGTCTCCTAAATTGTTTAAAAAATAAATGCCTTTGTCAATAAAAATAAAAACTTGCTTTATAAGTTAATAAAAAACTTGTCTTCTTATTCACAAAAAAATAAATCTACATGCTCGACCCATCGGTATATTTGAAAGGTCTGCATACACTGTTCCAACTTGAAATAAACATCTTTTGAAATAACAATGAAACCTTACATCCTAAGAACATTCACGTTATTATCAACACAGAACACGTGCTCATTGGATTTAAAAACATGTTTATTGCGTCCTGATACTCAAACATTTCTATTCAGTGTGATTAAAACATATCTTTTCTCAACATCTCTTTTGAACATTTTGTTTTTATAGTATGAACTAAATTTAAATCAAAATTCGCCCTAATATACTTAGTATATAAATTTATCGTAAGTGCTTGTTCACGCGCAAAAATGATAATCAATTGTAATATTTTCGTCACCGATAAACAGACGAATATCATTTTGCGGAATGTAAATATTCATTTTAAACTATTCAATGTTTCTTATGTACGTATGACGGTCAAAAAATCTTTGTGACGTGAAAAACGCAGCGAGTCTGAAAATTGTTAAATTGTCTCATAATTTTGTTTTATTGAGTTTCTTAACTATACATGTAAATGTCGGTAAAATTGAAAGCGACTGTTTTAACAATCCATTATAAATATGCCAACTGCATACGGTAGCGTAAGCACCTTACTCCATCTGCAAGCACTAAGATATATATTCCACGGACAAACGTAAGTATTGTCAAGGTCGCCGAGGTGTCATGGATATGGTGTCCGCATACTGACCTTCTTCGGTTCGAAGTTTAGTTTATTCCCCATAAGGGAGCGTCCCCCCCCAAAAAAAAAACACCAAGTACTAGCCCATGTTGGAGCGTTCCCCACCAAACACCAAGTACTTGCCCATGTGGGAGCGTCCCCCCCCCCCAAAAAAAAAAAAACACAAACAAACACTAAGTACTAGCCCATGTTGGAGCGTTCTCCCCCCCCCCCCCCAAAAAAAAAAAAAAAAAAAACAAGTACTATCCCATGTGGGAGCGATCCCCCCAAACACCCCATGTGGGAGCGTTCCCCCCAAACACCAAAGGAAAAGTCATTTTCGCTGTGGTGATCTTCATTAAAATGTGATGCGACCAAATTTGAAAATTCAGGATTAGAAAAGCTTCTTATGTCAAATCGATGACTGTTCATTCTTTTTGACACCGGTTGCATGGTTTGTCCAACGTACTGATTCTTACACAGTTTACATGTAATGAGGTATATTACATCTTTAGATGCACAATTCATATTCTTCCGTAAATTACATTGCTCGCCTGTTACTGTACTTTAAAAATTTTCTCCAACGTGTATGGATTTACAATGGGAGCAACGTGTTCTTCCACAGGCACTGGACGCACGTGAACTGTTCAAACTGTTCGTTAATTGAGCACGTGTAATGAAGTTTCCTATATTATTAGGCCTTTTTAACGCCAGTATGGGCTTATAAGTTTCATACACACTTCTCACTTCTTCTTTCAGTGACAGGTTAAGTATGTCCCAATACTTGTTTATTGCGGCTCCTATGTTTGGCAATGACGGATTATATTCCACTGTAAATTGGATTACTTTTGTTTTTGCTTTATTGCATGACTGTTATGCGTCTTCTTGAGATAGAGCAGAAACTTTTTCAAATGCACAATCGATAACTTTTTCCGGATAATCTCGCTCTTTGAAATGATGCTTGAGGTCTTGAAGTGACGATTTGAAACTGTTGTCATCCGATATAATACGTCTATATCGCTTCGCCTGACTGTATGGTATTCCGTCCTTACTTTTACCCTTTTTTAACAATGAATTACACATAAGTTCTATATAATAAACACATGGCTTGTGATAAAACATAATTGCTGATGTCAAATTTATTTTGATACTCATTTGATTTTATTTCAGCGTATTTTTCTGTTTCGCATTGATTTTCCTGAAGCCGACGACACTTTGTTCTACGTATTGACCCATTCAGACGACGCTGAGTCAGATACAGACGTCATTCAGACGGCAATGTAGGAGACGCTTCCCAAAGTTTGTTTTGTTTTACTTAGATATTTGTAATGACAATTTCCAGAGATTCATGCACGACACCCGAACCGAAAGAAGACCAATACCGTTAAGCTGTAACAAACATCGACGTAATGGTTTTGTTTTCATTTAATAAATTAAAAACAATCGAAACAACCTAAAAAAAATGCAAAATATCAGCATTATTTTTTGGTAAAAAACAATTTGTAGCAATTTAATGTATACAGTATCAACCTACTTATTAAAGATTGACTGCATGTTTTATTTTCGGTTGATTTTATCAGTTTCAGGCGTATTTCCGAAAGGACAAACACATAGATAGATCGCTACCAAACGGAAATAATGCATTCTCTGAGAGAACAAACATTAATTACTATTAATATATTTTGGGTTAGTGTCACTGGTAATAATAAACGCAATGATTTGCAAAATATCAATCCAAGACATACTGGGATTTCTTGCAAACACATTAACTTATTGTGTCGGTGTTAGAAGCGATGTTTGAGTAGAGACAATTCATTTTGTCTTCTATTAAATATTCTGCCAAACGCTGTCTTGGTAGGGATCGATATTGAGACACGATTTCGCAGCACCACTCTGATTTTAAGTTGTCCGCTAAAATTGTAAATGTATATACTATATAGACATGATAAAACTACATCGATATAATGGCGCAAAATAACATTTTGTTAGTCACATGTTTGAAGCATTAACTGTTTGTTCCGTGTTCTAGTATTTCATTGCAGACGCCAAGGCGCTGACACATATGCAGGAAAATTTGAGAAATTTCACTGATCGAGCAAACATTGATGTAATGTTTTTATTCCATATCGGAAGAATATGAGCCATGTTGCAGATAAAGTAAATTTTTCTATTCATTGGAGTGTGTACATGACATATATCACAGCCCATTTCACACTACTTCCGGCTTTGCAAGCCATCGACTTGCAAATTGTAACACAAGATACTATTGTGGAAACGTACCCTGTTTTTTCGGCATAGCTGTTAAACCCAGCTTTGCACTTTAAATGACCTTTACATAATTCCAGGAGACCCGAATTAAAACATTCGAGTATTCCAATGGCTGCTTCGAGAAAAATGTCCCAGAACTTTGGCCACATCACTGCGTCTGTGTACAGCATGTAGGATGTTACACTGTTCATTGTAATGAACTCCGGTCTACAATCTGCATATATATACGACACAAACACACATACTTTGGCCCAGTTACAATTACGCGTTTAAATCGATCTCAGAATTTCAAAGTCATTACTCGGTCACTAAATTAATAGGGGAAGACATAATGGAACATCGATAAACTTTGACAACACAGTATTTCTTTCAAGATGACAAAATGAACACTACCGAAATATTATACTGTCATGATAAGGTTGTCGTTTAATTATCTAATCAAAATTGTGTGCCGTACTCTACTCAGTCAGCCCGTTTGGAAATATTTCCTCAAAGCCTGAATAGGCTACCGAAATGTGCCAGTTTGCTAGAAAGAACACAGTTTGACTTCAATTTTTAATCGAAAAGTAGTGTACTAAGATTTTCTATATACAAGACGCAATACAATTTTTAAAGACCCGCGTCATGCGAAATGCCATATGCGGCCAGCGTAGCTTTTGCCCCGCCTGCGCATCTCGCAGTCTGGTAAGGAGATACCTGATGAGACCATGAAACCTTGCGTGATTTAATAAAGGACCGCGCAGCTTCTTGCTTGACTGCGCATTTGCGCAGGCTGGGCTTGAACTACGCTGGCCATAATACCTATTTTCGCATGACGTGGCTCTGAAAGTGTTATTTGAATGTATCGAAAAAAACTGCGTGTTAATCAAATATTAACATACCGTTTATTTCGATGGTGTAGAAATAAACTCATCATAAGTCATGTGATGACACAAACGCTGTGATCTTTCGTTGTATAATTTTTATCTACGAACACTAGTGTTTGGTTTGAATATAAGTGCACGTAATAATAAAGATTAAATGCGATGAATATACGACTAACAAATGAAAAGAACAACAACAAATTAACTTTGTTTTCAATTGTATTATTTAACAACGTCAATTTGCTAACTTTATTTCCAAGTCAGAATATACGCTGAATATCTTATTAAGATATTTCTTGTTTATATATGGAAACAAAACATGCAGGTAAGGAAGATGTATTAGAAATGGATAAGTTATGCTGTTGCTTATTGTGAAAGTTGAAGCGTATTCGTTTTTTCACAGTTTAATCTCAGTGAAGAAAATAGCCGTCAAATGTCTGAATTACCTTTATTGAATCGCCTAAAGGATAGAATACACAATGCCATCTGTATATTAGGTTCCATCTGCAGCAATTTTCTATATGGTCCACAACCCATCTTGTCATTATGAGCGAGTCAGATGGCCGAATGAAGACATCAACATGATCTCTAAGCCGACCAGCTCTACCCGGTACCGACACATACTGATTATTATAATCTCGGCTACATTTATGATAACTAGGGCGATGACAACGATGAGGGCTATGATGATGATGGCGATTATGTTGATGCTGCTGATGGTGGTGATCGTGTAGGTATGGGGATGATGATGTTGGTGATACGCAGAAGGATGTTATTTGTGTAGTCTAAGAGCTTTTTTTGCAGATATGCCGTACATAGCACAACAATAAGACTTGTTCAGACTTCGTCAACATCATATGGTCGAAATGTCATAGAAAAACGAAAAATTATTCATGTTCATTAGACATTATGTATTGCTAAGATATTATGTTCGATATCTTTACACCGTAACATTCTATTTCACATGATTTAATTTATAATGTTAGTAATATTGACACGTTATTGCGGACTTCATGTTGTTCTTCATGACTATAGTATTGTTGCATTGCTAGGGCGTATACATTTAGTGTTGAATAATACATGACAAAACGGGCAGCGGTGATAAATGGTATGTTTTGATCTTGAAGATTGCAATTGTACGAAAGTATATAGGTAATATAGCAAGGGTTGTAATCACAGTGTATTTTACCATAAGTATGATTGGGTTGCATTTCTTGTTGATATTGGCACAGGGCATTGTGGAACTTGAAAGAAGCAGTGTAGCACAATCTCTAATTTCGAATTCGCATGAGGTCCTGGTAAGTACGATGATCACTGAAAAGAAAATACATGCAAAATATGTAACTTTAACATGGATGTAAAGTGTATTATTTAATATTAATGGGGCCTTTACACAGATTTCGACATATTTTAAAGTTTGTCATTAAATGATTTGTATTGATAAATGTAAACATTGGATCTTAAAAAGCTCCAGTAAAAAATCAAGAATAAAATTTAAAAAAGGAAAAAAAAGTAGCCGGTACGAGTGCTCGAACCTCTGACCCTCGGAGTCCTGGAATTAGTCTGATGTAAATACGCATAAACCCTCTCAGCTATTCCGCCGAGTGTACATAGGTAAAGTTTTTTTTATACATTATATAAGCAATCTTCGTAGTTTCGTAAATTTAAACGACAACAACAAAACTCTCCAAATTATTCAATCGTTTCGCGTTGCAACGCTTTATAATTTTTATGTTTTCAAATTGTCAATAGATACATATAATGGCTATATTGGACAATGGTAAATGTTCAGTAATACTGTTTCCTCACAAATATCATACCTAAAACGAAAATTTGCGAACCTGAAACAACTTTTTTCAATTTTGTCATTTTACCAAACCGCGAAAAGATCCCTTTAATGGTTTCAGTAAAGCATCTCAATAACAATTTTATAATCGGTGCTGATAGAAAAAACAACATATAACTCTACTCCGACATATTTAATTATTTCAAATCATAAAATATAATTTGAATCTTTAAATTCTTATATAAGATCAGTGTTTCCTGTCTGTCGATATGCAGACGCCAAAAAGAGGAATTAACGAATGTATATCCCAGTCTTAAATGTTTACAAATGTCTTTTAACATGTATGCTGATAAAAGTATGTACATGTATTTTGAAGAGCGAAAACTATGTTTAAGCGGATGTTGCTAAAAAAATTATCAACATTCTTTGAATTGTTAGATGTATGAAATATATGAGCAAGAAAAATATCAAACATACGATGATGCTTTATATAAGTAGGATTCCCTACATAAATATTAAGAGCGATTTCGTCAATAAGTTTAATTGTTAGAATATTTGAAACAGCAGTTAATCTGCTTTCTTCAAAACAAACTTTTACTGTGTCCATTATTAACGAAGGAAAATTTTCATAAATTAAGGTATTACGAACCATAAAGTTCGATGTGATTTAACGAAATGACGATATACATATGAATCACGTTCAAATGAAACGTAGGCATCAGTTATATACAATGCATATCAATCAGCATTAAAACAATGGGCAAATTGTTAGTAAATAAATTATATTATCACTATAAATTCCATGTAATATACCATAAAGCTGCATGATATGTCCAATTATACAATCTTGAAGTCTCTGATTAGACTATCGTCAATGCAAATAAATAAACTGCTCTAATGGACATAGCTTGGGACCGTTTCCAATAGTGCAGTTCGTGAAACCGATGTCTGAAAAGTAGTATCTATTTGTAAGAAAGAAATATTCTTACCATTTATCTCAAAATCATTAAATAACAACTCAATTTCAAGTGTAAAAACATAATAGATTTATTTGAAAAAATATAATGAAAATCAAAGTTGTTTGTAAAAATATTCACGAAAATAAATGAAACCAAACACAAATCATGTGTGTACAATATGCTGGCTCCTCAACTAAAACAACAACAAGATTAAACATTTTCCAACTAACATATGCGCCAGGAGCGGGGATTAACTAAGTGTCGCTAATGTGAGATGCTGTTGGACAAACCACTGCGCTAACCGAAATGCCGTCTTAGTAGAGCACCATTTCGTAAGATAGACTTTGTACTAAAACCCGAGGTTCTTCTTACTGGTGACGTCTTGGTAACTACAATACAATAGAGCGCAACAAAACACCGACGGGACGCATACCCTAGAGAGTTTCCGTGGAGACTGACATAAATGGTTCGTTGATCGCCTGAGACTCAACGTTATCCTAACGCACTCCGTTGATTGTGTAAACTGGCATGCCTATTGCACACTTATGCGGTTGCAGCCTTTTTGTATATAGGCATAACCACTACTCCGTTCAACGTTCATTACATTTATCTAAGACATCGGTGTTTATTCTAAGTTTACACTGCGTTCATATGGCGCCGTAAGCCCGATCAGTCAAGTGAAAGTTCCACTAATATCCCCCAAACATCGTGTACGTAGGTTTTCCTAGCTGTATTTCGTAAACTGGTTTTATGATAAGCGAGTCTATAACATGGCTGATTCGTTATTGTGGTGTGGTGGTTTGAGTGCCTCTAGAGCTATACCAGCGGGAGTCTAAACTTCTTAGTGAGTTTCCCAAGCTTGAAAGGTTGAAGGGTTGTGGTCAGACTTATATCACCCACCTCTCCTCGAGGCCAAGAGTAGGGTCAATCAGATAGGAAAACCAAGGGCGGGAGACGCGCTAAAGCCTTGGCTGACAAGTCTCATAAAACAAGAAAAGCACGAAATATAAACCACAGCTCAAGACGGATGCACTGGGCCAAATACCGCATTACGATGATGCAACGCTTTCTACTCCGATGATGGCAACAATAGTGTGTTGGATGATGGTGTCCTGCGTATGCCAGATACTTGATTTATCGGCAATTAGAAGAGTATACGCGAGCTATTTCCTGATTAAATAAAATATGTAAACATACAGAAGTCATATGTTTTCCATATTTCTCTCTGTATTTGTAAACGCTTATTAGTAAATGTGATCGAAGTCGCCTACTTGTTCGACAACTTAAAAAAAAAACCACAAACAATTTAAGAGTGACATAAAAAGGGTCTGGTTGGGTCGTGGTATCATAAAATTGTTTTATCACAATGTATTTGAAAAAGCCATTTATTGAAGTATAGCGCATAAAACGTGGTTATGGAGCATTAATGTTAAGACTGCAGTTTTTACTGCTATTATATATGCTTCTATAGTGATGTATAGAAGAAAGAAACACGTCGAGCATGGTTGTCCATAATGATTTGAAGACCATTTTAAAAGTTATAGTTCCACTCTTAAAACGTTCGATGGTGGTAGAAGTCCTTGACATAAGAAGATTATTTATATGCCTATGGTAGCAGTAACAAAATAGGGTTGTAAAAGGAGAATACGTGACAATTATTGTGTACATTTCAGTAATTATACGGCAAATTATAATGATTTAAAAAAAAAAGTTTTCTAAGCATTAAACTATTATTTGCATGGGCGTTGCAGTCGCGCTGTTATTGAGTAGCTTATATAAAAAGGAAATTACGTCAATGATTTTGGTACGAAATGTGGGGGAACGAATTGATAAAAAATGCTACTTTCACGACAACATAAAAATATTGATACATACTGTAAGTCTTAAAAGCGTGACATCACAAGGAGGGAAAATTGCGTATGACTTACAAAAACGGTCCTTTCTGTATCAAACACGATATAAACGGAGGTAGGCCCTTTTAACATAAACTTATATTGTTTGTTTTCCGTTTATTTATTTATAAATCATTACATTTTAGTATTTACTACAGAATGACAATGTGATGATTCGCCCCATCGGCCCATGGTAATTTCGATCCCGATTTCAGGGCCTAATCTTAGTTCTTCTTGAATGCTCTGAGCTTTTATGAGTACATACGTACAACTCATAGTTCTTCTTGGTAAAACCAAATTCAATGTAAAAAAATATTGGCTCACATATGTCCATAAAATCGAGTTAAATCAACCTAATACATTGTTACAACCACAATGCCTGTTGCAATCGACATCAATTTGCGTGAATTTTGTTGAGAAATGCTCAAAACATAAACCTAATAACAAATCGTTCATGGCGGAAGTTGTGAATTGTCGATTTGAGCATAGCAAAAGAAAAGGTTACACTGCACAAATTGTTTTCACTGTAGTATCTGACGATGTCTTGTGGTAGCAGTTGAAATTGTATTGCGCATAACAGTGTAGTTTGAATTATGACACATTCTTATTACTGTATTCTCGCTGCGATCGGATAAGTGGCAGAGCCCGTGCTTTTAGATACCGCATTGTATAAACAGTTATTGCGCTGTATGCTAATTGAACTGAAAATCCGGAAAAAATCTGGATGTAGTGTTGGGTGTTCTTACATGCTTAGCAAGTCTACCGCCCTGTGTACTCTGCGGTGCATTGACAAAGGGATGAACACGTGCGAATGTCTTTGATAAGGCAATAGACCATTTTAGAGCTGATGAGGGTACTGATTATCGAGGGGTAGATCAAGTTATTACTGAAAGGGGTTGCATAGAAATATAAGGCTGTAGTGTGGAATACTTAATAGATATTTTATTTTTTCATGCTTTACAATTTAGTACTTAGTTAATTAACGGAATGAAATAAATATTAGCATAAACGTATATAGATGTACGTCTACTTATGTACATATTGTAAAGCTTGATACTGTGTGTGATTATGAAATAAATATTAAAATAACAGTGTATAGATGTTTGTCTCCTAGTGTACATATTGTAAAGCTTTGATAATGTGTGTAAATATTGAAATATATATTAAAATAAAAGCATATCGAGGGGTGAAAGCGAAACAGATCTAAGTGACATTTTTTCACAAAATGACTTTTTTGTATATTTTGCATCGCAACATCCTTGCCCATCATGTATTAAAATATCTTAGCAATCCAGGCAATCAAATAAAAAGTAAAATTGAAATTTGTCCTATTATAAAAGCTCTAAGTGAAATTTAATTATGTTTTTAGTGCCAAAAAGGCTCTATTTCATAATTTGCAGTGAAGTGCTACTTAGAGCTCTTTCGCATTCAGGTTGTTGATGTTAAGATAATTTTAAATGACCTTTTTATCAATTATTAAGGAATATATTTACAATAAATAATATATTTGTAATTGAAAAACCTCCTGAATAGATACTATTATGTAACTGATGAAAAAAATAAGAAAAAATATTGATAAAATTATGCACTTAGACCTTTTTCGCAGTAAATTTTGGGTATTTTTTTATTTTCCTTAATTATTTTGTGTTGTTTAACATATTTGATAAACTTTTTGACAACATTAATATAAGGATTTTATGGCTCTTTCAAATTATGTTTATCGAACCTGTCTGCACTTAAAACCATAAAGCTAATTGAAAAATTGAAACCTTAATTGCATAAAAACTAGTTGAATTTGGAATGAATTTCAAGGAGATGTGATCCTTGTTTCACCCTCTTCCTAGTTCTGAATGCAAAACAATTTTTTTTTGTTACAAAACCACGAAGAATAAACTCATTAAAGTGCGTTGTGTTTAGAATGTTAAGTTGTATAAATGTCGGATACATGTACCTTTATATATTTCTATTTTGCTCTCGTGAAAAACGCATTCAGAATTACCGAGAACTTAGTTAAGTTGTATGCATAGACAGTGAAACATATTTATTAACATTTCTCAATAAATAAATATTAACAAACATGAATGTAATTAGTTGTTATTGTGGTATTTACAAACACTAATTCAGTAATTGAAATTCAGATTTAAATCTTCAAGCAAGTCGGGCTAGTACTATGGGAATTTGAACAAGCCCGAGTCAGATTTTACTAGCCCAAACATTTTTGTTAAAAATGCAGATAAACATAACATAAAACATCCAAAGAAGCATTCATTTATTCAATCTTTAGAATACAATACAAATCTCTTATTAATTTCATCTTCATCCAAGTTAGCTTCCTCGTCATCTGAGCCAGCCTCTTTCGGATCCTGAAATAAGAAGAAATTAATTTCACACACAGATTTCAATCAAATCACAATTATAAATATATACATAAAGTTTAGGTAAAAAATTAGCAGAAATGTGTCCCATATATCCATGTGAAAGAGAGAGCAAACCTGAACCACCAGAAAATATATAAGCAATTAAGTGCCAGGTTATTCTACAAAAAGCCAGTTGACAAATGCGTCAATCACAGTTACCTAAGATTCGCATTCCTCAAAGACGTACTTGAATGACAACTGTTCGGCCATTACTCTCTGTCCCGAAAGCAAAGCAAAACATTTATTTTACATTATAATAGTTATCCGGGAACCACAAAACATGCGCTTTATGCGCAGTAATCCAATTATCGGCTGATTGCCCAGCACATGTGTGCAGTGTGTTAAAACATAAGCGGCTGTTGATTTAAGCTGCTCAAAACTTTGTTTACAAATATTGAAAATGAAAGTCACAGTGGAACTCGTTTTCTGTTTAATGAATTGTACAAGCACGTCGGGCTTGTAATAGTGGATTTCCTACAAGCCCGAAAGAAAAAATACTAGTTTTTTGCTGACGGACTAGTGCGAACTTCGACGACTGCTAATTTGTAACTGAGGTGAGATGTGAATAAGTTGGTCAATACATTAATAACTTAATGCATTTGATTTTTTTAAAAATAGAACCACTTTAACGTCAAGCAATTACGCTAATCAGACCAATTATAAAATCAGTCCGGCTTCGGAAAAGAAGAGAAAAGCCAAGTATAAATATGATAAAGCATACACTACGCGACCCGTGATTTTTGCCTTATTCGCGGAGTCAAGGCTGGCATTTTGCTTTTTGGGTGTAAAATCACAGCCATTTCACGTGACTCGTCACTCCGTCGCGCGAGAGCAAGATAATCTTCGCACTAAATCCCTTCAATGTTGTGGTGATTCGCCGCAATTTGCCGTGATCGCAGTGGATATGGGTGACATCGATGATTCGCCAATTCATGCATATAAACCGAATCGTATTGATAACTGTATACATAACGCTTTTCTAATGTTCACAACTATCAAATAATACAACATAATTGCAACATCACTTACGAAAAATAATCTTAAACATTTATGTCGGTAAATATATGTTTGAGAATTTCATTAACACAACTATATGACTACGCTATTTTTCATAAGTGTAAAGAGTACAGTGCATAATGTGGAACACAGCTTTTATTGGACTAGCGTATTTAAATTTAGATCGAATGCATCGATCTAACAAAAAAACGTTTTATTGCCTCATACGCCTTCATGTAAAAAACGTGGAAATTGTGCTATTAATGCATACTATTATCAAAACATTTTTTCGACACGTAAAGCGTTGTAACAAATTAATATACAATTCAAAACAACTAAATAAGTATAAATGTTCCGTTAAATTCCCAATTGAGAATAATAATTTATAATCCGAAACACACTTCCGATGCGTTAATGTTAACACGACGTTTACAAATGCTTCCAATATACAGTACAGCCAACGCGGCACAAACATAATCCGCGGCTACGCCACGGCCAGATTATAAGTATGCGGCGGTCGAATCGTGTGTTGACGCGGCGTATCACCATGGCACTCGGCATCGATCCGCGCAACGACGCCGAGTCTGTATTGACCTCGCGTTCTTTCGCGGAGTAAATCCGCCGCATACGTACGCGAGTGAAAAGATATCCGCTAACATGTACATACATGACTGTATGTGTAGCGTAGAATTAATTACGCGCAACTGTTAATGCTTAGTTCGATTATCATTATCAAATTTGTAATCCGAAACACCCTTCCGAATTTTAATGCTAACGCGACATTTGGCAAATTCTAGCGTAAAATAAACAGTGCGTAAATATCCTTAGTTTTATAAAAAGCGCACGAAAATTATGCAGACATGTAGAATGTCGTTTGGAAAGTTTGGGTGTATTTTGTGTTGTATAAATACATGAACATCACGTCAGGCGTAAATCGTGTGTTCAGTGGGGAAAAAAGCCCCGATTAGACGTTATTTCATCATCTCTATAAATAGTAACAAATGCCAAAATGTATTTGATACTTAAGGAAATATCGAGAATGTTTGTGTATCGTTAATATTTACCAGCATTTGCTTTAAAACTGAAATATACTGGATTATCGGGTAATTAGTAGCGATATTAACTGTATAATATGAACAAAATAAAACGTGTTTATATACACATATTCAAACAATAGTTATAATAAGCTGATAATTAACAAAACAACAAATATGTCGTCACCGTCTTGATTATTGATGTGGCTTCAAACTGCTAATTTTCTCAGCTTAAATATAATAGCAAAACCAACATGCAATTAATTTATAAATCCACCATATGCTGGAGCCTTGACCACTTGTATGTGCGAAAACATAATTACGTGACCTTGTTTATGTGTGAAATACATACACTACGGGCGGGAAACAAACTTAATTGGCCAGACACATTAACTATGCTTACATGTATATGCTAATACAATCTTCGCACAATAAATTTATTATGATTTTAATTATTATTATAATTGTTCTTTCAAAACTTGTTAACTACAGAGCTCCAGATAAGGGTCGTATTTTCGTAATTACGAATTATTTTCAAGTCCGTTACGTATTTATTTTAAAATCTTATCGTACCATTAAGAATTACAAAATCAAGTTACGAATATTATTTTTACATCGGTTCGTATAGATTTTTATTGAGTTCTTTTTCGCGTATTAAAGATCTTTGCGATGCTTATATAGAATGGTTATCGGGTTTGTTTAACAAATCGCATTTTTTCCAATAAAAGCGGCGTATACAGTCTATCTGTCAAAAAACAATGGCGGCGCCCAGAGATCGTCCTAAAAAACTGCAAAGCGTCCAAAAACACGCTTTTAACATATTGTACGCAAAGTGAGCCGAAGTTAAATGTTTAGAAAGACATTATAGAAAAGATCTTATACGATGTTGTATGTTCAGTTGCCAACACAGTCGGAAAAGCTAAACAAAAACCCAACACGACGGGTCCAAACTTAAAACACACAAAAAAACATTGAACGAGTGGAAGGGACAAGTCCCGTGGCTAATCGTTGAAAAGATTGAAGGGGAGACCCATTTTAATTGTGAAATAGGTAAAAATTCATCTAAGGCATGCAATCTAAGCACAGTGTGGGCATATGAAGGTTTTTGAAAAATTAAATTGTATAATACTGAAAAGACACTGTTGAACTCGTATAAATAAAGTTGCTAGTATGTTTATTTTGATTTTTTTGCATGAAAATAACCATTATTATTTATTTTTAGGTCATTTAGAAAAAATAAGAATTATTTTCCAAAACTTAGTAGTAACGTTAAGAATAAAATTTCAGAGTTAAGAATTCTTTTTCAAAATCTGGTAGTAATTTAAGAATTTCACAAAACCTTATCTGGAGCTCTGAACTACATGCAACTAATAATTTTAAAAAGATTTTTTATTAATGATGCGCATCAACTCGGCATCATGTCGCGGATCGCGGCATGCCTCGGCGGACAGATGCGAAGTTTTTCGCGGCGAAATGCAACTGGCCGTCGCATACTGACGCGGGTTCAACAACTGATGCGGCATCTACTCGTTTCGCCTTGCCGCCGCGGATCGCAAAATACGTTTGTTCCGCGTTGACTGTACTGTACATGTAGCCATCATGTATTTTTCCCGACAAAAAAGCGCGAAAATTATGCGGCAATGTACAAGGTCAAGGTATAGAGTGTGCAAGTATTGATTTTTTATACAAACTGCGTAGCGCACAGAACATTGAATTCTGTTGATTTCGGTGAATGTTTCTTTGGTATTTTTAAAACAGTTATATCGCCAACAATTTGATATTTCTTTTAAAGTCATATCAAATCCAATACGCCGTATCCGTATCGTTACTGATAGAAGTAAAACATAATACCTTGACTTGTATATTTTTGTTGTTGTGAGAGACCATCTGAGTAAACGCCGAAAAATATATACAAACTGTTATTTTTTGTCAATGCCCTTTGATCCATTCTCGCACTTAATTGGCAGCGCCATCTTGTTGTTTCTGTGATTGACACATCTTTTCACAGTTTGAACACGTACAAAGAGTGCCAATTAGACACTAGAACAAACACTATCACCCGCTGGACAGTACACAATAAATAATCAAATGTTGAGGGTTTTTTGTTTTGGGCGTGAAAACCCAGAGAAATGCATGTACATTATACATCATCATATTTATTGAACTCTGCGAATGCTTAGTGCTACGTTGATATACTCGTTATTTTTCAGTAAAACAAACACAATGTTTAATGGCTTTAATATATATGATGTGATTTGGTTGGTAACTGAGATGGTGAAATGTGAATAGGTAGGTTACCATTCTGGTGTGATGTGATTCGGTTGGTAAATGAGATGGTGAAATGTGAATCAGTAGGTAACCATTTTTGTGTGATGTGACTTGGTTGCTTACTGTGTTGGTGAAATGAGAATCCGTAGGTAACCATTCTGGTGTGATGTGATTCTATTGGTAACTGAGATGGTGAAATGTGAATCAGTAGGTAACCATTCTGGTGTGATGTGATTTGGTTGCTTACTGTGTTGGTGAAATGAGAATCCGTAGGTAACCATTCTGGTGTGATGTGATTCGGTTAGTAACTGAGATTGTGAAATGTGAATCCTTAGGTAACCATTCTGGTGTGATGTGATTTGGTTGCTTACTGTGATGGTAAAATGAGAATCTGTTGTGATGTTATTAGGTTGGTAACTGAGATGGTGAAATGTGGATCAATAGGTAACCATTCTGGTGTGATGTGATTAATAATGGTTGCTTACTGTGTTGGTAAAATGGGAATCCGTAGGTAACAATTCTGTTGTGATGTTATTCGGTAAGTAACTGAGATTGTGAAATGTAAATCCTTTGGTAACCATTCTGGTGTGATGTGATTTGGTTGCTTACTGTGTTGGTGAAATGTGAATCAGTAGGTTACCATTCTGTTGTGATGTTATTCGGTTGATAACTGAAATGTTAAGCAATAGGTTACCATTCTGGTGAGATGTGATTCGGTTGGTAACTGATCTGGGTAATTGTGAATCAGTAGGTAACTATTTTGGTGTGATGTGATTCGGTTGGTAACTCTGCAAATAGATGCTCATCAGTTAGTTTCTATTCTGGTGTGATGTGATTTGCTTTGTATCGGTTCCAGTGGATGTAAATCAGCAGGTTACTGATCTGGGTAATTGTGAATCAGTAGGTAACTATTTTGGTGTGATGTGATTCGGTTGGTAACTCTGCAAATGGATGCTCATCAGTTAGTTTCTATTCTGGTGTGATGTGATTTGCTTTGTATCGGTTCCAGTGGATGTAAATCAGCAGGTTACAATTCTGATGAGATGTAATCAAACAACTGAATGATGTCAATTTGTGCAAATTATGATATTTTGTAAATTTGCTAATTATTACCTTATAACAGTTCAGTTACCTATCTAAGTTGCAATGCCCATTCTAAAAATACTAGGTGTATAATACAGGGTTCAATACCATGCTAATACTTATTATTGTAAATCATTAAAAATATAAAGTTGTTAATTACTTACCCATAACGTTCGTTGTTTAATGGACATGACTGCCTACAAAATAAGTCCAAAATCTGCCAAAGTATCAATCAATATAACAAATATGATAGAAAATAGCAACATAATTGAAAAATCAGCATAAAATTCCAATATGTGTTTCAAGAAGGAATGAAAAAAAAAGGTTCAATCAAGTTCGTTGATACAATTCACCTTTTCTTACATGTTACTGATTGTTGGAAACACACACAACATCTACTATACTTTCGTCAAAGTGTATCTCGTTGTTGTTTTTGTAAAACAGTACAATATAAAAAAATCCAGTCAGTGTTTTGGGACATTTGATTACAAACAATTGCAAAAAAAAGTATTTAGAATAAAATAAGATAAATTGTCAATTTGAACTTTTCAGCACTATTAAATCATATCAATACAGTATTTTTATGCTATCTGTTTAAAGCAAAATGGTTCTAAGTAACAATATTTCCAAATATATTTAAAAAATACTCATATTAAGAATGTAAAGAGTATATAATTAAAAAAATACGCAATAAAGTGAGAATTTCCAATACTTTTCAATTCACTTTATGTCACTTAGAACTTTCGCTCTGAAAAATAAGTCGATTTTTTTTTTTTTCAGTGCAAAAAGGTTCTTAGTGCCATTTTTTTGCATTTTATGTATAATATTCTTTGTTTCAAAATGTAGAAAGTATTGCATATGAAATAAATACTGTAAATTGATCATTAAACGTTGTTTTAAAAGCACTTAGAACTTTTTCACTCTTAACTTTAAGTAAAAAAATGTGATATTTAATTGCGAAAAAGGTCTAAGTGACATTTTTTAAACTTCTTTATTTGTGAAAATACTAACATGTTTAACAAAAATGTGATTATAGCAGACAATTCTCAATATAACTTTAAATTTTAAAGCCTTCATTGTTTTAATTGTTCTTCTGATACAGTTTAAACCTTCTCCTGAACATTTTTGAAAAATGCACTTAGAGCTGTTTCGCTTTCACCCCTCGATATAGAACCCTTCCCTTGCCGTTGTCTATCCGTATGGTCGTTCGTTCGTGGGAGACAGTTGACTGAGAGAGACGTTTAAGAGTGTTGAGTGCTTAAGGCTGTCCGTATTAAAGACTTTGTTGACTAAAGAGATTGGTGAAAGTGTTATGCGTTAGGGAAGGTTGAGTTTTAAAGAATTGTTCTGTATGTGAGTGTGATCTTTGTCAGTGTTGTTTGAGTTGCTGTCAGGCTTTTCCCGCTCCATTTTAGGAATACGCCACACTGGAATTTTGGGAATTTCGCATTGTGAAAACCCCCATTTTGGGAAAAAAATTATTCGCAAAATTGGCTCAAATGGGAAAAATTATCGCATGTAAATAGTGTTTCTTATATTTCAAAGAAGCCGTTAACTGGTAAATAACGACTATTTTGATAACTTATTATGCCCCCCTTCGAAGAAGAGGGGGTATATTGCTTTGCTCATGTCGGTCGGTTGGTCGGTCGGTCGGTCAGTCGGTCGGTCTGTCCACCAGGTGGTTTCCGGATGATAACTCAAGAACGCTTGGGGCTAGGATCATGAAACTTCATAGGTACATTGATCATGACTCGCAGATGACCCCTATTGATTTTGAGGTCACTAGGTCAAAGGTCAAGGTCACAGGTGAAGGTCACAGTTACTGGAAATAGGCATTTTAAGGATTTAGCATGGTTCAAACAAGGGAAACAACTACCGTTTATGCATGTTTTTTTATTACAGCATTTGCCTCCCTTTAATTCATTTAAAATCTCATTTTACAGCAGAGATTCCAAATCTGACCTGTAAATGAGCCCCATATTTACTGCCAGTGCTAGGTTACCTTTTCCCATTTGATCATTCTTAAGTATTGGTATTGTACTGCTACTGCTACTGCTACTGCTACTACTACTACTACTACTACTACTACTACACACCACCACCACCACCACCACCACCACCACCACCACCACCACCTTTCACAGTGACAAAAAACGTATTCACACAATGGCTGCTACTACAACTTATAGCCCATATAGGGGGGCATGCATGTTTTACAAACAGCCCTTGTTATTAAAATTTTACAAAGCATTATGAACCTGTGAGATAAGTGCAGGTTTTTTAATCTGAATTTTGGGAAAAGGCCTGGCTTTTTTTTAGGTGAAAAAAATCGTGCGAAGCGCCAGATTTTGAGGAAAATAAGGAAAGTCTTAAATAATCATTAACATATGTTAAAGTTTTTAAAACAAATTCAAGGCAACAGATAATTTAATTATGCAACACTTTCTATTTTCTACACCGGATCAGGTTAACTGATATATTTTAAGGAAAATTTTTATTTTTTTGGAATTGGGAATTTTTTTTTTAATTGGGAAAAAAACTACCAGATTTGCATTGGGAATGGGGCCGAATTTCGGACCCGTGGCATAGGGCGGAAAAAGCCTGGCTGTGCAAAATGCGGATGTGTTGGTGTTTTGGAGAGATTTTTCATTCGATTCTTGTCACTGATTAAAATGTTATGATAAACAAACAAGAATAACAAGCGAATAATATATATATACTGGCATTTCCCCAGGAATTTGGTCAGGCACTGCGGCAGGCGGTTGGTGTCGAATTCTTTATATACTTTCTAAATGTTATAAATCAAAATCCACACTACTTTGGAGCTACCAAATCACAACATTTCTTTTAATATTTATGTATTTGTCCTCAGTTCATTTCATTCAAGTCATATATTATAATATTAAATAACAACCAAAATAAACAGAAAGCAAAAAAAATATTGAAAAACTTTCTGTGACCCATGGAAAATCTTGCTTCCAACTACTGGTCGTTTATTAGATTGTATTCTGTCATGCACAAAGACTTAAGAAAAATGTGTTGCAGGTATATAGCAAATTTCGTTAATATGAAAGAAACTATATATCTATTGGATCTGAATATATTAAATATTGGTACTGTTAAGCTATAGTCGCCGTTAAGAAATAATTTGAACACATTTTAAAGTCTCTATAACGCTCAAAATCAACGAGAATTTCGTTAAATTTTTCGTCAAATAAAGTTAACACCTTAACAATCAGTGTTCCTTATAGCAAATATTCAAAATTACAACGCTAGATGTGATATGATTACATAGATTTTTGTAGATACAAAATGCTCGTGTTTATTTATTTATGGCCATAATTAATTCCCGCGAATATATCTATTCATACGACACACAAACACCATTTTAGTGTCCATGTGTCGTATGAATAGATATGCAAAACAATAATGAAAACGAGCATTTTATCTACAAACATCTATTTTACCAGTCCACATCTGGCGTTGAAATTTCGGCAATTGCCATAAAGAACACTGATTTTTAATTGGTTAAGTTTAATTTACGAACAATTGTATGAAATGTTCTATGATTTTGAGTAGTTATGTTACTGTAAATGGTCGAGAGCAATCAAATAAGACGCTTGATTCCAATTAATTGCATTTATAACTTTAATTAAGCACAACCGCAACACACATCAGTTATGGTTTGTTTTTGAAGCAAGTTCTTTATACATTTTATTTTCTGCAATAGTCGTAAAAAATTAAAATATTTGAAAAGATCGCTGTGGCGTAGTGGATATTGTGTCCGCCTAGAGATCGGGAAGTCACGGGTTAAAACCCCACTGTGAGCGTTCCTTCGTTCTCCCCCAAAAGACACCAAGTACTGGTTCTAGTCCCAGGAAACGGACTTTGAGCGTTTATATAAGCCTACAGCTTTCGATGTAATCAAGCTACAATAAATAGGTTTAAACTATTAAAATAGAACAAACAAACAATTTGAGCATATCCAGTCTCCGCTAAACATGGGCGGACCGACGGACATGTCCTGTAAAAAATTTTAAGGTCCGGGCTGTCGGTCTAATTTACAGGACTGATTGTCCGGTTAAAAAAAAGAACGAAATTGTTGATTATTTATGGTTTTACGGCTCTGAAAGTTTTCCGCGGTATAAAAATAGCGATTGCGTCTTTCCGTTCCAACGCTCAACTCTACGGAATTTTGCGATGCACCTGATTTGTCCATTTTGTTGCGTCGTTTCCATATGACGAATGCTCGTCAGGTGGGTCTAAATCCATGACGGCCTAGTCGCTGATTAAGTTAATTATAAATCTGATAATTAAATGATACAAATATCAATTTGTATGGACGTAATCGAGATAGTTATGAATAATTTAATAATTATGATCATCTTCATTCGCAATGTCATGATCTTGACAGTCAATGTCCCTGCGTGAAAAAGGCTGGAGATCAATGATCTAGGCCGTCGTCGGTTTAGGCCGTATTAACCATGCGCACTGAGACTTAGCAACAAGAATCAACAAACGCTACCGCCGAGTTTGACTTTGAAAACTGTTTGAAAAATGTTTCTACGATATTACGAGGGAGCGACTCCCGGTGGAAAAGACCGGCACCACCTGAACATGAAATGCTCCTAAAATCTTTTTGTACATAGTGCAATTATAATGATAAATGTGTTCAATAGTTTTCAGAACATGTTTCATCAAACTAAACAAGTACCATGTATGGCCCCTTTTCGTGTTATTTTATTAATATATTTATGTAGTTGGTAGGTCCTGTAAAAAAAGAGGAGGTCCTGTATTTTTTCCCAGTTTACAGGACCTACTGTCCTGTAAAAATTTGACTAGTTTTGCTCTTAATCCACATGTACCGGTAATAATTGATCATTATCGGCCATTATTAGGTGACAAACACCATAATTGATCCCCATGAACGACCCGTAAATCGTTCATACATGTTATTTAAGCTCCTTGTGCCAACACCGCTGATAAGAGCGTGCATGTTTTGATTGAACATTGGCCGAATGCAGACAGCAAGCGCTTGTGAGAATTTCAAATGCACGCATTTTAGCCCGCTGGGCTAAAATCGCCTGGGGAAATCATTTTTCTTATAATCCATGCATTACACTTTTGTTATTTTCTATTTTGTATATGGCTAAAAGCAATTGTATGCTTTAGAGCTAATACATGTTGCTGCTGTAGATGTTGTATTATAATTCCCTTACGGCAGATCTGACCGCTATTCATATACAATTAACATAAGTATTAAGTAAAATTTGAACAAATTATATATAAAATTTCTGTAAATTAAAAAAAAAAAATTAAAATTTGAAAATAACCTTTCTTAAAAACCTAAATTGTATGTTCGGAGAAAAGCATAGGTAAACCATTTATTGGTACATGTTGTTGTAAACACACCGCGTGCGTTCCTTTAATTTTTTTTTGGTTAATAATAACTGTTCGATATGCAAACACGTTGACATTTACGCTTGATGTGTTTGAAACTTTGATTAAAATCTTTCTTCTGCGAGCACACCACAACATGTAAGTTATCTTAATTTGCTCATTATAGATAAATTGACGATGTATTTGTGTTAATTCATGCCAGAAAATAGTTTAAGTTGCTAATTTTACCAATAAATCCCCGCCGGGATTTCAGGCGGCGATTTTGCTATGGTTAATCGCGAAACCAGTTGCAACTCCCAGGACCCGGAGGGTCAATAGCTGGGAGTTGGATGAGCTGTACGTATGTACTCATAAAAGCTCAGAGCATTCAAGAAGAACTATATCCTAGATCTATGTACTCGGTTTTCTTTCATACTCGGCATTTAATACAGGAAACACTGTCATGGGCATTTATGTTTCATTGATAAAAATATTACACGAGACTAAATATCATAACATTTAAATCGCTAATGTCCATCAATTCTCACAACTACAGTACCTACAGGAAATTTTTGTTTGTTCGTGAAAGAAATATTGAAACAGTTTTAATTCATAATGTGTTTTACGTGTTTGCTTATCTATACATTTAATTATTGTATGTTCCCCATCAGCTCTCGATGTTAAAATATTGTTTGTAAATGTTGTATTACATATAAATAATCTCTCCCTTTAAATGTATAATTGATGTCAGCGCCCTCTCTTGTTGCCAGGCGAAGCCACCCACATCACTCATGAGGGGGAATTTTCGCGTCGATTACCTTTTATGGGGGATTTTTTTACGTAGTTTCTCATTACTTCCTTTTCAAGTTTTGTACATGTTTGCACTTTATTCCTTTGCTTTTTTATCTGAGTATATCTGACACCCATAATCTTCTTTTCTCATCTCTTAACAAGTCGGCGTATATGTTTTTTTTATAAATATAAACTGCTGGATAAGAGATGACTGTATCAAGAAGTGTGAATAAAATAGAAAATACTTGTGATAAATAAAGATTTAACTTTATTAATAAAACAAATGAAAACTATTTTCAACAATCACAAACGTTCGCCGATGCATGTGTGTGACAGTCTGTTTCATGATTTTGCACATCTTCATCTTCAATTTCTATCGAGTTGTCATTTGATGACGCGGTCGCCGATGCCTGTGTGTAACTGTCTGTTTGTTTTTTATGAATACTATCTAGCATTGTGTATTATTTTATTATCCGGAAACGGTGTAGATGTATGAATCATGCAGGTGCGCGAAACGTAATATTTCCTGTATACAGCCGTATCAATAAGGCTGGAAAACACTAACAATATCTGTTCAGTGTTACGGGTTTTGTGTGTGTTTATTTTTTTTTCCTTTTTTTAGGGATATTTTTTTCCACAAAATAGGGTAAAAATTCATGGGGGAAGCCGCCGATATTCGACGGTAAATTTGGCAAATCGAGGGCCCTGGCTGTTTAGTATGTAGCCCCTTCAACTATATACCTATTGATGCACTTAGTATAATTGTTGCTAATATTGTCATGTTATGCATGAACTGAGCTTTAAATTAATAAACTTGGAAACTTGGCATGGGTGTGAAATACATTATTCAATATCACTTTTAAATGAAAGGGATCAAGACAATACGTTTATGTTCAATTATTATGCCCCCCTTCGAAGAAGAGGGGGTATATTGCTTTGCTCATGTCGGTCTGTCGGTCGGTCGGTCTGTCTGTCTGTCGGTCTGTCGGTCGGTCCGTCCACCAGGTGGTTGTCAAACGAAAACTCAAGAACACTTGGGCCTAGGATCATGAAACTACATAGGTACATTGATCATGACTCGCAGATGACCCCTATTGATTTTGAGGTCACTAAGTCAAAGGTCAAGGTCACGGTGACCCGAAATAGTTAAATGGTTTTTGAATGATAACTCAAGAACGCATATGCCTAGGATCATGAAACTTCATGGGTAGATTGATCATGACTCGAAGATGACCCCTGTTGATTTTGAGGTCACTAGGTCAAAGGTCAAGGTTACAGTGACCCGAAATAGTAAAATGGTTTCCAGATGATAACTCAAGAATGCATACGCCTAGGATCATGAAACTTCGTTGGTAGATTGATTATGACTCGCAGATGACCCCTATTGATTTTGAGGTCACTAGGTCAAAGGTCAAGGTCACGGTGACCCGAAATAGTAAAATGGTTTTCGGATGATAACTCAAGAACGCATATGCCAAAGATCATGAAACTTGATAGGTAGATTGATCATGACTTGCAGATGACCCCTATTGATTTTGAGGTCACAAGGTCAAAGGTCAAGGTCACGGTAACCCGAAATAGTAAAATGGTGTCCGGATGATAACTCAAGAATGCTTATGGCTAGGATCATGAAACTTCATAGGTACATTGATTATGACTGGCAGATGACCCCTATTGATTTTCAGGTCACTAGGTCAAAGGTCAAGGTCACAGTGACATAAAACATATTCACACAATGGCTCTCACTACAACGGAGAGCCCATATGGGGGGCATGCATGTTTTACAAACAGCCCTTGTTTTATTTTTAGCGAACACGATGAACACCGCAGTAGATATTATGGGTCTGTGGTGATTGGCCGTGTTAGCCGTATATCAAACAGCTCCAGCGACATATTTGATCTGAACACCCATCGCGGGGTTTATATTTGTAAGCGAACACCGTGAGGTGATCATCGCGGCGAGTGGCGTTTGTGTAAGTACACTGCGCCTGTACTGACTAATCACAAAAGGCTTGGTTGCGATTGCTTAATAGCATTTAAAATATATGAGGGAAGGAACTGTGTAGAAATAAGCACTTCTTTCGACCACAGAGGGATACAAAATTCTTAAGTGTAATGGAACCTTGAGCTTTACTGCAGAAGTTTTGACTGGTAGAAGGCTAACTCAAATATTGTTGCTTCAATTCATGGTTGATTCAGAATCCAAGCTAAAAACATTTCATGTACATCAACTTAAGCATTAGGCAGGGGACAAAAATATTTATAAATTGCACTCGTCCTGCAGGACAAGTGCATTAAAATTTTCACTCGTCCTGCAAACACATGCACTTGTCCTTCAAATATGTGTGAAAGAAAGATTGCAAAGGACTGATATGACTAGCAATGTTTCCTATATCACTGCTAAAATGCTGCTTACTTAGTTATTAATGCCAGCTGATCACAGAAGAAAGGTTAACTTACTTTATTTATGAGGAACACAAAATAAATAAATGAAGACAAATTTGTTTTTTCCTTTTTCTAATGCTTGCGTGCTTTCCATTTCGGATGGTTGAACATCGCTCGTGCCCCCTTTAAAGAACGCTCGTATGTCAGACATATTTCATATGAAATTCAGACTGGTTTAAAACCGAACTTCGCAGTAAAATAATTCTTTAAAAAAATAAATACTTACAGTGAATGAGGTCAGATGGTTCCCTGTCAACATGGACGCGCAAAGTTTACACCAAAAAGCCAATATTTACTCGGGACACAGTCTCGCATAACAACGCTGTATGAAATTTTCAATTACGATTTCTGGTTCATTATCGTTCTACTTTCGGAATAGATATGCTTTAAGAAATGATTTTATTTAATGAAAAAGAGTCTTACTGGTCAGAAAATATATATTTTATCATCAGTTTTTTTTCACTCGTCCTGTAGGACGAGAGCTTTAGGGAAATTCACTCGTCCTTTCAAGATTTCACTCGTCAATACGAGCGGACGAGTGGAATTTTTGTCCCCTGATTAGGTGTTTACACTCATCTCAAAAGTTCAAATAAAACTCAACGGGTCACGTAGTGTACTTAAAGGGTATTAGTCACAGTTCACAGATTTTGTATTTTGGGAAAATGTCATTCAATATGTTGACCAATAAATATATTATAATGCTTTGAATGTCCTAAACTAATTATTTTAGCGAGAAGATAAAGTCGATTAAAATACTATGAGTTCGAAGCAGAGGCCTCTTGAAGTTAAAGCTTATACGCTTTCGCAGAGCCATGCAGGCTTTAGTATTTAAAGGCAAAATATAAACGCTGATCAACGTATTTTCCAGATTGTTGACAAAAATTATTACAAATGCTTTATTATTTTATCAATATCATATGGTTATCCAGGAATGAACCGATATTGTTTACATTTCTTTTAGTCAGAACCAATAGTGTTAACATTTCTTTTAGTCATGACCAATATTTTTGTGTCGCCTGACTATGGACAGGAAGACATATAGGTGTTACTTGCTTTTGCGGTGTCAGCAGCGTCCACGGTGTCACACTTTTCGAAAAAGGCTCATCACTTTTGTGTCCCTTCAGATATTGCTTTCATATTTGGTATGCATGTGTATCTGGAAACCATTCCGTTTCCATTCACATACAATGTTTGACCCCTGTGACTTTGACCTTGAATTTGAGGTCAGCGTTCAGGTTTCAAAATCTGCGACAAAAATAAGGTTCATAACTTCTATGTCTTGAGCTTTACTTGAAGCATTAATAAAAAAAAAGATATTTTTATGCCCCCGGCATCACCATGATTCGGGAGGCATATAGTGTTAGTCCTATCCGTCCATACAAAAATCTTGGTTAACCCATTTTTACCGTTTCATTTGACATCAATGCCATCAGGCGACAAAGCTAATTCGCGGAGTTCTAGTTTACATTTCATTTAGTAAGGAGTGTCGTTTTACTTGTTTCAAGATGAAAATCTCAAGCACATAGCATACCATCACAAACACACAGCATACCATCACAAACACACAGCATACCATCACAAACACACAGAATACTAGTGTTTTATACAGGAAGGAAAAGGGGCGTGGTGCAAAATTTCAAAAAGGGCACTTTAGCGCGCGACATCCATAAAAAGGGCACAAATATATCTGTATAGTGACTTAATAACAAGCTTTGTTACACACAAACATTGTATGTATAGTTTTGAAATTTATTGTTGAATAATTAAACCAACAAAATCCAGAATGTATATTTTATTATGTGTTTTATATTTTCATGTAGTAACAAAAAACAAGATTAAACACCATAGGATATATATATTATACAAACTATAGCTTTTCAAAGAAGTCTTAGAATACTGTTAAACACCATTTCGTACAACGCTAATTTTATATCAGACAATGTCCAAACTTACTGTGTTGTTTTTGTGCTTCAAATTATAGTGATTGATAAATGTCCCATAAGCAATGATTAATATGATTAATATCACTTTTATACGCAATAACATGTGGGATTGAGGTACCCACCCGGCGTCAGAAAGCGCGTAAAACTTCACCGAATTCCCAGTTATAAAGCGCTATTTTGTGTCAAATACACGGGTAGTGGGGAATGTTTCGGTAATAATTTTGTTAATAACACGGGTAAACACCGGTGAAGTGTTAATTTATTGCAAATACCACCATTACACGTAATAACGGGTTTGATTTCGGTAAGCGCGCAAGCGTTTGAGAGCGTGTTTAATGTACCGATTTACCCGTTATAAATAGCTGATGTTCTCTTTAATCGTATATTTTTTGCATTTGCAGAATAACTAAATGGCATCAACCCCTTTACAAGTGTAATATGGTGTTAAACAAGTCCATAAAATCATCTGGAATATCGCGTAAATCTATATGCAGTCTATAGGCAAAGAAGCCATTTTGGTGTTAGCTTGTCTAGTTTTTCTTCCCGCTGAGCCACGTGATTAAGTGGGCGGAGCGATCACTGATAAGGCGTCATGTCAATTCATCAACACACATCTACTGTGAGCCTGCGCCAATTGTATTGGATAGGAGGCGGAGCGTTATTTCAATCCACAGCTTTAATATGTCACGGGTTGCTATTTTTGGCGTATGGCCAATTTTCAGGAAGTACAGTGGACCTCATGGGGTTTTGTAATCGGCGTATGGAAACAATTATCGGGCGTAATATACGGCTGTACGCCGCTTAGTGCAAGCCCTGTAAATTAATTTTTATTAACTTAAAACTGTTTTGCATTAAATTGAAACCAAATCAATATTTTACAGATACAACTGGTGTTTTTTTTAAAATTTAATTACGCGTAAAAATAAATGTTTTGATATAACTGAATTATGCGTGAAATGCACAGTTTCCACGTGAATAACATCGAGGTTTTCATCAAGTCTCATAAGTAACTGTGCACGATTGTATCCGGACCGATTATTGTTAAAAAGCCACTGAAATTATTGATTGATATTGACACATGGTTATTCACGCATGACGAATTCACAACCGCGCGAATCTTCGCTGATAATAGTCGGCTTAGAAGCTTGGTTAAGAGGCAATTAAGATGTTATCAATAAGGTCGCGCACGGCGGAAAACAGGGCGGCGGCCTTTGAAAAGGGCAGCGTGGCGCTGATTTGCTTTGAAAGGGGCAGCGAGGGGCTTCAAAAAAGCAGCGTGGCGCCGCGCCACGCTAAAACGGCCTGGATAAAACACTACATACCATCACAAACACACATCATACCATCACAAACATACAGCATACCATCACAAACACACTGCATACCATCACACACTCACAGCATACCGAAACAAACACACAGCATACCATTACAAACACACAACATACCAAAACAAACAGCGTACTATGACAAGCACACAGCAAATTATTATAAGCACAAATGATTTAAACCCACATTATTTCCATGAAAAGCTGATGTATCAACAGTCAAGAGAAGACAGACAAGGCGTTCAACACTAACTGTATATGTTATCTTGTTTTTATCATGGCATACAAATTTAAAAGTGAGGATTTTAGTTTTAGTGAATAATACTCTTGAATACTGATGATAAAATGCTGCTTATTCATAGATAAATAATAGATGAAATTAGAAAATAATTAAATTTTGATCTGGCAAATTGTTGAAAAAGTCAACTTTGATTCTAACTTTTATTAATCATATTTTTGTTTCATGAATACACATGTATAGAGTAGTATAATTTTGTGTTCATTATGTTATGAATGTTGTTGTTATTCTTGGATAAAAATATAAATAAACAAGCACATTTGTTAAATTGATATCACCCACCGAATGCTTGCAACGCCAAATTCTGTAAACAACTACTGCTCTAGAGTCATTCATTGATACACTTAAATAAAGGTTTAATGAAATCATTAAAGCAGTAAAAATACAAACAGGTATTTTCAAGTAAAAAGTGGCCATAACTCCATTATTGACCAGTTGTTTGAGTTGCAATTTTACCTTCACCATCCTCTTATCAATATATACACTCATTCCAAGTTTCAATGAAATCTGCACAAGCAGTTCCAAGATTTCGCTCCAGACACAAAAGTGTGCTTATTTTCAAGTAAAAAGGGCCATTACTCTGTTATTTGTAAATGGATTGCAACAGCATTTAACACACAGCATTCTATTATGATATATACACTTATATCAAATTTCCATGAAATCGGTTCAAGCAATTTTCTGATATTACTCTTGACACAAAAGTGCTCCGGACGGACAATGCCAAAACTATATCCCTCCACCTATGGCGGTGGATAATAATATAAAGAAAAGAAAAGCTATTTTTTAACTTTTATTTATTATTATATCTTACAACAAAACATTACTGCATGAATGTAAAGGGAACAAACTATAATAATAACATATTAGATCAACACCATGTTTAAGAGAATATGCATAATTTAAAACCCAAACATCATAAAATATAACATATAACATTTAACTGCATCATGATTTAAAATGTGAATAAATTGATACTTTATTCCATTATTATGTAAATCATAACAAAATAAAGCAAATAATCATTTCTATCCAAAATGAAATCCAACTGTACTGTTTTATTAATCATAAATTATTAAATTGATGATTAAATGTTATTGAAACTTGGTCAGAATGTTCATCTTGTCATTATAAAGGCTATGTCAGAATTAAAGTCAATAGTGGTCAAAAACTAGAAAACCTAGTAGTGTCTTCAACAATTGATAACCAATTTTTCAAATCTTATTTAATCGAGCTATACAAACATTTGAAAAAAACAACACTCAACACAATAAGATTTGGAACATTTTTTATTCTATGATTCATGATTTCAAAGTAGTGTTTGGTATTTAATAAAGAATATAAATACAATTAATGTAGATGCAGGTATGAATTTTTGAAAAAAACTTATCTTTTAGGTGCACTTTTTGCCCTAACACGTGGTCTACTTAGTACAGTCAATCTTGTATTAAGAGACCACTTAAGGGAGTAATCAAAAGTGGTCTCTTAATAAAATGGTCTTTAAATAAAAAAAGGCCATTCTGGAAGAATGCTTACCCTCAATTAAAATCTATATGAAGGATAATCTCTTTTGTCAACAATGATTTTAACTTTTATAATAAAATGAATATAAACACAATACATAAACAATATTTAACTTATAATGTGTTTTATTTTTCACTTATTATAAATTACCATTTATTATAAATGAATTGTGTGTACATATTTATTTGCAAAAACAACATAGACAAGGAAATATTTTTCGCGTTTTTTTTCACCTGACACATTATTTTCCACGTCTTCAAGCACCTCTGCTTTACGCATAAGAATGTTCTGAATTTGAGTTTTACCGACACCAAACTCATCTGCGATTTTACGCCCAAAACCCGAATTTTCTCGTTCAACGTTAACACTTTTCGTTTTGACATTTAAATTTCTGCATGTAAGCTTAAGGAAATCTGACTCGATTATGATACATAATGAGCTGAAAAGATTAAAACACGTTAATTGAAAACAAACAAACAGACATGATTGGAAAATTTATTAAGTAAATAACAATGAGATTGGCAAACAAATATCTACTAATGAGCATAATTACAAATTGGTAATGTACGGATTTCGACAGATGTTGCCGATTAATAGTTTATTTTCCGCACTTCTCAGGAAATGTTTGTAGCGTACAGTGCATTGTTTCTGTACCTGTTATCTATACTCGAGAAAAATCGGCGTTGTCTCTTAACGTTCCACATAGTAAACTTTTTAAGCTGTAGACTGTGCGCAATACGTTCCTCTATTATTTAACTCAATAAGTTAATACGCAGTCTACAACAATACCGGTCAGAACCGGTCAACGAGACAAAACACAATCATAATGGTTGGTGTGAAAATAAAGCAGAGGTGTAACAGTACATCTTATCGGCTTCGATAAACAATTAACACGGATTTGTCCTTGAAAAATCAATAGATTAACCACTTTTACCTCCTAGTGGTCGCTTAATTCAAGATTCGGACATCAAAATACACAAAAATCAGCGGTCGCTGGTCGCGTAAGACAAAAGTCGCTTAATACAATATCATTATATAGCGAAAAAGCTTCGTGGAATTTCAAATAGTCGCATAAGACAAAGGTCGCTTAATACAAGTGGTCGCATCCACAAGATTGACTGTACATGTATGTAGAGAACAAAATGGATTTCTTTACAAATAATTTTACTTACTAGAATCAGATTAATTATCTCATTCATTTTTGTTTTTGTATATTCACAGTTGATGTACCGAAGGCAGATTGGTCAGCCAGTGAAACATAGTCTGTGAGTTTTGAATAAATGGAACTCTAGCCAGATACTGGACATGTACTATATTATACTACTAACCTCCTTTCCTGTCTATATGGAAGTGACTGTACAGTAGTTGTAATAGTTGCCAATTGAGCAGCATAATGGAACTCAAATCAGACACTGGCAATGTACTGACATGATCCAAAGTGTCTAGGTGACATTGACTGCTTGGAATAGTAGTCTAGTGAGTAGTGGTACCAGAACTAAATCAAGACACTAGACATGTACAGACCTCCATCATGTCTTGGTGGAAGTGACTGAGGTTGGAATAGTTGTCAAGTGAGCAGCAGGATTTGAACTTAAAGTCAGCCACTGGACCTGTACTGACCTCCAACTTATTGAGGTGGAAGTGACTGTGCAGGGATAGTTGTCAAGTCAAGAATTACAAGCCAAGTCTTGTCAGGTAAGATAAACTATATTTCAATAACAGCCACAGCCTCAGTGGCATGCAGCCGAATCACAGATTGCCTGCTGAACTATGGTTTAAGTTCTAAGGTATGGGATATTGTGATCCGTCATTGTCTGCTGTCAAATGTGTGTTGCCTGTCATTTCAAGTACCACTTTTGGCTTTTGACATCTTCCTTTAAACCACAGGAAAATTTGGACATGTCTTTGCAGTCCTTACCCAATTGAGAAGAAATCCATATTTGATACTGTGTGTTGAAAATTTGTGTTGAACATTGAAGTTTAAGACAATTATTTATTAATTTCAGATAATAGCAAGTTGTTCTAAGCAATTCATTATCAAGCCTGTTATTTATCACCAGTATTAATGTGGTCAAATTATTTAGAATGAGTATTTCATAAATTCCATATATTTACCTCAAACATCATGTTTATGACTTTAGTTCGTGTCTAAAAGTATATTCAGTATGTATTACAGTTTAATAAAGACATTAAGAACTTCTACAATTTCATGAAGTGAAATTAAGTAATAATTCCTGGACAAACAGAGAAGTTTGGTAAAAAAATAATTTTGAGTTATCTCCCTTGGACTGGCATTACTCGTATATGTCACTATATTATTAAATGTAGCATGATCCAACAAGGGAGGTCACATTTGGGTTGTTTACCAAAAGTGGTTCTTTATTACTTCACTTTACATGAGTCTAACTAACTTTAAGAGCTCTTTTCTAGTTGGATTAAACAGTCTGAAATCACCCACTCCATAAAGTCGAAACACTTATCTGACAGAACATTCAATTCCATGCTACATGCAAGCTTTTTACATCACAAAAATTGTAAACCAAAAAGATTGGAATATTTGTTTTCACGGTTATAGACAGTGTTCCTGATTGAAATCAACGTGCTATTGCTTAAAAATCATTTATTTATTGGTATACACAAGAAATGTCATTATGTGGTAGAATATTTGCAGAAAAAAATAATTTTGAAAACATTTTGTGCCTGTCAACATTTTCCGATTGGTTTCAGAAGTTGCCGATCGTATTTATATACACTGTATTGATAGACATAGGCCAAAGGACAGAATATCCTTCATATTTCAAGTGTGTCTGCCTTGATATTGTCACTTTATTAAATGATAAGCAAAATCATACATGTATCAACCCGTTATAGTCAGTAACATTAAAATATTTGGGTGCAGTCATTTGTTTTTTGTAAACCGCGACATGCTGTTTTTGGTAATTTTCGTAACCATTGGACATTTCACATCACAAGTTTTCGTATAAATGCATATGTTTTCCTTCAAATATTCTACAACTTTCTTGGAGTATGCGAATACGTTAATGATTTAAAAGTAATATTACCTTGATTTTGGTCAGGTAGTCTTTATATAATTGCTTAAAAAGACGCCACAAATTTAGTGCATACAATATTTGAACCCCCCAGACCCTACATATTTCATGTTATTCTTTTTTCGATAGTTCCATAAATTCCTATAACTTCAACCACCCACTTATTTTGGACATTATGCCACATACATGTATCTGATTAATCTTGAGTTATTTCTTTGAATTTAAAAATGCTATCACATAATTTATTTTTTTGTTAACCAAATATTAATATTACATATAGTTTGGAAAAAAGGCATTTGTTTAAGATTTAGCTAAATTTGCTACACATGTAAAATAAAATGCCAATAATTTTTAGAATATTTACTTTAAATCAGTAAGTTTTAATTTATTAGTCTAAAACATTATTAATTTATTGATTTATTAAAAAAATATTACAAACATAAAATGTTTTCCTAAAACAATAATGACATAACAGATTGATTTGAACATAGGAACTAATCACTGGGTTGCTAGGGTGCCATCCTAGGATTGTCATGTAACTATTAGGAAGTACATGATATGTCAATTACTTTGCCTTTATTTTGTTGTTTAGACATGGAGTGTTTAATGAAATGTTTTACTTTTCTTGAACATGTTTTTATTCAGTATAAAGAGTCAATAAACTCTGCATTGTTGCTGAATATACAATGCACTTAAAAATAGGCTTTATGCTGATTGAAATTAAAAACAAAAAAACAACTTAAGCATCAGTATCTGTTCTTTCTGAGCAAAAGTGGCATTTATTGTTAGTGAAGAAGATACATTTTCAAGAATAAACATCAGAACTATAAATGTTTTTTAGAATGTGAGCATTTTATCCAGTAATCTCATAGTACCAGTTTTTGGATAGAAATCCAATAGCATTATTTAAAAGTTTGCAATCCCTTGTTCCGAAATAAAAATCATTAACAAATACGCGGAGTTATTCATTTAAACAAACAGAAAATGCATTCTGAAACCTTTAATAGGTGTCCTGCAATCATTTGTAATCAATAACTTATGTTTAAAAAAATCATTGGTTCATGCTACCAATTGTAAAATATTGCAACCAATCCCTGAATAATGTAAATATGCCATGACGTTGGAATAACATATATCCCGATCAGACTAGAATATTTAATATATAATTGTCTGTTATAAAAAATAGTTACATAGGTTATAACTCAAATTTCTCACTTTGTTTAAACTTATTATAATTTGTAAATTATCAACTGGTAGGAGAGAAACATACATTTATGTTTGTTCTCCCTTTCTTCTGTGTGAATCACATTCTGAAGAAGTACATGTATTTGAACTTAAGTAAACTACTTTATAATCTAAACAAAGGAAATTAAATCAAATTTTGTCGCAGAATTTTATTTTATTTTGTATACTGTCTTGCTAAACTATTCGACCCTAACATATTGACTGATTATATTCATAAATGTAGCAATATTTGTATGTTTCTTATTGGCTTTTGTGGTCTTGTGCTTCATTTAAATAAAAAAGCCTGTGTGGTAAGAGTGGTACAATTGTGTAGTAAAATATAACAACCTGATGCCTGTGATGCTAAAGGTAAATGTAAATATTACTGTAAAAGGGATTTGCAGGACTGTTATACACTTAGAAGCATGATGATGATCATACATTGTTTAACCCCTAAGAGATGATCTACATAAATTGATGTGGGGGCGCTGCATAAAACAACAATCAGTTCTCGTGTTCGCTGCATAATACAATTAAATAAGGTTAACATGTTCGCCGCATAATACAAATACATGTAAATGAGACCAACGTGTTCACTGCATAAAACAACAATAAGGTCATTGTGTTTGCTGCATAATACAACTAAATCATGGCGATCCATCCCATGACAAAGAAATTAGTTTTTTCAGTAATGTATGGAATTGATTTTGCGTTTATTTGCTGTTCTTGTTGATATCTGAGTTTTTCAAATGGCAGCGTTATATGTTCCCTTTGATATATTGCTCAAGAGCTAGAAGGTTACAACACTGCAGGGCATAGTCCTCATTTTTGTAAGTTAATACATGTTAATTATCCAAAAACTACTTCATTACATTTCTTCTGTATTTATTGTTTTTAACAACATACATCTGGAGCAGTTAGGCAAAACTTCTCTCAAACAAAATTAATATAAACAATTGTTATGCCCCCCTTCGAAGAAGAGGGGGTATATTGCTTTGCACATGTCGGTCGGTTGGTCGGTCGGTCTGTCAGTCGGTCGGTCCGTCCACCAGGTGGTTTCTGGATGATAACTCAAGAATGCTTAGGCCTAGGATCATGAAACTTCATAGGTACATTGATCATGACTCGCAGATGACCCATATTGATTTTGAGGTCACAAGGTAAAAGGTCAAGGTCACTGTGACCCGAAATAGTAAAATGGTTTTCGAATGATAATTCATGAACGCTTATGCCTAGGATCATGAAACTTGATAGGTAGATTGATTATGACTCGCAGATGACCCCTATTGATTTTCAGGACACTAGGTCAAAGGTCAAGGTCACAGTGACCTGAAATAGTAAAATGGTTTCCGGATGATAACTCAAGAACGCTTATGCCTAGGATTATGAAACTTGATAGGTACATTGATCATGACTCGCAGATGACCCCTATTGATTTTGAGGTCACTGGGTCAAAGGTCAAGGTCAGTGTGACCCGAAATAGTAAAATGGTTTCCGGATGATAACTCAAGAACGCTTATTCCTAGGATCATGAAACTTGATAGGTAGACTGATCAAGACTCGCAGATGACCCCTATTGATTTTCAGGTCACTAGGTCAAAGGTCAAGGTCACGGTGACCCAAAATAGTAAAATGGTTTCCGGATGATAACTCAAGAACGCTTATGCCTAGGATCATGAAACTTGATAGGTAGATTGACCATGACTCGCAGATGACCCCTATTGATTTTCAGGTCACTAGGTCAAAGGTCAAGGTCACGGTGACCCGAAATAGTAAAATGGTTACCGGATGATAACTCAAGAACGCTTATGCCTAGGATCATGAAACTTGAAAGGTAGATTGATCATGACTCACAGATGACCCCTATTGATTTTCAGGTCACAATGTCAAAGGTCAAGGTCACGGTGACCCGAAATAGTAAAATGGTTTCCGGATGATAACTCAAGAACGCTTATGCCTAGGATCACGAAACTTGATAGGTAGTTTGATCATGACTCGCAGATGACTTCTATTGATTTTCAGGTCACTAGGTCAAAGGTCAAGGTCACAGTGACCCGAAAAAGTAAAATGATTACCGGATGATAACTCAAGAACGCTTATGCCTTGGATCATGAAACTTCATAGGTACCAGGGTTTTTTTTTAGAGGAAGGGGAAGACCCTGGACGCTGGATGAAAGGGGAAAAAAAGAGTGCGAAAGAGAGATATTAGGGGAAAAAATAAAAACTGTTCATTTCAATGTCTATAACTCATCAAAAGAGACTTGTCTCTGTCCTTTTTGTTCTTAAACACATTTAACAGGTATTAAAGTCAAAGTCCTTAATAAAGTTGCAGGTGTAGATCTAATAATGGGAAATGTTTTCAACTATATTTTTGTACTGGGGCCGGGGGACGATGTCAATTTTGTGATTTCAATTTCATGATGAATGGGTTGACGATCTTGATTTGCTACAGTATTGGAAGGGTAAGGAGCGGCAGCTGCCGATTGTCTACTTTCACTTTCACAATGTTCGATGTTGATTACCTCGGAATCCTGCTGGGTTATAACGGTTTTCGATGATTCTTTCTTAAAAAATGCCTCGATGCGTTCAGTATCTTCCGAGTTCGAATGTTTTATTTTGTTTGTGTAAGAACGCTAATTGTGAAACATTTTTTTCTGTTTTCACGTTTATACCTCGGCTTGCACATAGCCCGGATGAAAATTCGACTGGTTTCCGGTAATTAATTGACGAAACACCCTTCTCACGCAAGACCGGTATCCAGTAAAATAGTCACATGATTATTACGATTAGTTGCCCAGTTTATTTAAGAGCTATATTTAGAATAACTGGGATTCCCAGATGTTGTGTGTTCGTCTGGAGAGAGAGAGTGCGAATTCGTTGTACATGGTGCAAATTGGATAATTGTCGAATGCCCCAAGGAAAAATAAACATTTCTTTGAGAGAAAATTATATTTTGGTGAAAAATGATATTTTTGGTGGGGAAATTGTATTTTAAGGGGGAAAATTCTGGTAGGGGAAGACGCCGAATATAGGCGTCACTTTCTTAGTAAAAAAAACCCCTGGGTACATTGATTATGACTGGCAGATGACCCCTATTGATTTTCAGGTCAAAGGTCAAGGTCACAGTGACCCGAAATAGTAAAATGGTTTCTGGATGATAACTCAAGAATGCTTATGCCTAGGATCATGAAACTTTATAGGTAGATTGATCATGACTCGCAGATGAC